>NW_026057584.1:96014879-96109696 GCF_023721935.1 Panthera uncia | reverse complement strand
TTTATTTTTGGGACAGAGAGAGACAGAGCATGAACGGGGGAGGGGCAGAGAGAGAGGGAGACACAGAATCGGAAACAGGCTCCAGGCTCCGAGCCATCAGCCCAGAGCCCGACGCGGGGCTCGAACTCACGGACCGCGAGATCGTGACCTGGCTGAAGTCGGACGCTTAACCGACTGCGCCACCCAGGCGCACCGGGATTTCTGATTCCTTCTTTCAGTCTTAGACTTTTCTTCCTATATGTAATTTAAATCTCACTCTTAAATGTTTCAAATTATGACCTTATGTTTGATGAACATCAGACTCTGAATTGAAACAAAACTGAAAAATGAAGCAGCCATACAAGTGCTTCGATGAATGCTTGTTGGAGCTCATAGAAGCCATTAGCTGTAGGTGATACACCTATACTTGAAATAAATTTTGAATTTTTAAGAAGTTGATATATTGGCTTCTATCAGCCTGGCTTAGTTAATTCCTTACATTAAACTGATTTTCCTCTGGTAGCTGATGAATAAAGTTTATTGTTTCTATAGAAGTGAACTCACAAGGTTAAATGTTAATGTTCTCAAAGGAATACTGCCTTGTTGCAGGAAGAATGCTAATATCCCATTATGGTCGTTCATGCAGAGCTGATTTGCGGTTGCAAGGTATTGCTTCTCTGGAAGCTAAGGGTTTTCGGATGTCAGTGTGGTAAGGTATGTAAGCACTAATCTTCAGTGTGCTGGTTGAAGAAACAAAGTATCTGGAAAGAAGAATAAAGTAGGAATTAATTAGAAAATATTTTTTTCCAGAATCATATTAGCAAATAAATGAAATGTTATTTTTATTTTAAGCAATTCTAGTTGTTATAATTCTTCATTTCTCCCTACTTTCCTTTTGAAATATTCTTTATTACTGAATAATATTTTAGGAAGAATTCACAGAAATAATTAGTATTTGTGACATCTGCAGATTTAATTTCTATTTTGTAATGGTGATGTGACTAATACGAGATTTTCAGTTTACAGAATTTGAAGTTAGGGTTCTATTTTAATATGTCATGTACCAAAAGTTTCATTTAGATAAATTGAGATATACTTTTTGCATAGACTTGCAATTTTTAGACACCCCCCCCATTTCCTTATTTTAATATTATCAGCTTTATCGGTGTACACAAATTTTGTTTTGTAGTTCATGTACTGTATTTACACAGGTAATCTCCCTTTAAATCTTTAAATAAACTGGGGACACAGATGAGTTCATTATAAATTAGAAGCAAATAATGACTTGGGAATTCACTGTTACATTGACATGAAGCTTTTCTGTTTTGCTGTCAGACATAATGATTGCATGATAATTGAAATGTTTATTTTAACTTTAAGTCTTATTTGGATTACCTTATTCTCATTCTGATTTTTGGTTATCTAGAAAAATTGTGGTTTATCTGTTTTAAAAACTAAGCACCACTTTAATGTCATTGCATTTAAAACAATGTTTTCTGGTAAAATTGTTCATGTGCAACATATGTTATTAGAATCTCAACAATGAAATCATTGACATATATTTAAGGAAAAGTTACGTGGGGAAACTAGTACTCTGGTTAGGCATATTTGCTGAAATGCTAAAAATATCTAATGAGAACATTCTGAGTTTTCAGTAAGATGAATGTGAATTTGAGTTGGGAATTTGCAGTGGGGAAGTACTCACATGAAGACATTCCCTTCATGATATTTCAAAGTTGGAAAAGAAATATTTCAAAATTGGAACTTTTAAAGAAACTTTTAACAAGGAATATCATGAACTTTTTAGTTTTTAATTTTACGTATTGTTTCATTCTTAGGAGTTAACTTTTATTAACTTTAACTTAGATCCTATATACTAAGCCTTCAGTATTTCTTTACTTGGTCTCTCTCTCTCTCTCTCTTATTTTTTTTAAGTGTTTATTTATTTTGAGAGAGAGAGAGAGAGTACACTAGCAGGGGAGTGGCAGAGAGAGAGAGAGAGAGAGAGAAGGAAAGAGAGAGAATCCCAAGCAGGCTCCACACTGTCAGTACAGAGCCCAGTGGGGGCTCCATCTCACAAATTGTGAGATCCTGACCTGAACCAAGATCAAGAGTTGGACACTTAACCAACTGAGCCATCCAGTCACCCCTTTACTTGGCTTTTCTATAATTAGTTTTAATGAGAGCAAGTAATTAAATAAGATCAGTCAGGCAAGAGTACTTATTAATTTCAGCGGGTCCTTGAAAGGCAGGCAGATTTGTTTCAAGAGTCTTACTTTTTGACACAAGGTCAAAACAGTTCTTTAGAATCTTACTACCAGTATTTGCTTATTTGAAATAGCTTTCACATTTTTTTCTTAGGAAAAAAATCAGTGTCAGTTAAACCATGTAACATCAAAATAGAATTTTGTTGAAGGCTATCCTTGTCTTACTCTGGTATAAAGTATAGTAATACATTTTGTGTGTGGTAGCTTAGTGTAAGATTATACTTTAATATACATTCTCCAAGGAAAGCTTATAAGAGACAACATGCTAGAGAGCCGTGGCTCTCACTGCACGTGCATCAGCATCACCTGCAGGGCTTGCTGGATGCCCCCCCCTCCCCCCACCAGGGCCCATTCAGTAGGTCTGGGAGAAGGCCTGGGAATTTGCATTTCTAACAAATTTCCAAGGAATGCCCTGGTACTGGTCCCAAGACCACACTTTGTAGATACCCTGAGGAAAGGGCATTAACTCTGAAGTTGGATTCTCCCTGTTCCTATTAGCAATCTAATTTGGGGGCAATTATTTAATCTGAAATATGATAGTGAAGTCAGAAGTGCCCAGCCCCATGTGCCTGGGTGCTTGATAAATGCTGACTTCCTTGATTAGTGCCCCATCACTCTTCTCAAGTGAACACTGAGGAGTGACATCAATGCCCTCTAAGTTCCTCCCCAGGTCCCAAATCCTGTGATTCTAAAAGTTCTCTAGTTCAAGCGAGAATGCCAAACAACGTAAGTGTGTGTGGTGCTTGAGGGAGTAGTAATAGCAGTAATACTGCTTAGACCATAGTTCTGTTTTGCTTTTGTTAGGGCTTAGCAAGTGGACTCTAAAAAGCTTTCAGTCAGATTTATAAAGCAACATTGCAGAAGTTAAATTCCAGCACAGTCTGCATCCAAGACTGTTTTATGGAGCCTGAGTATATCAGATAAATGTGCTAACTTTTCTAAGTGACCGGCCTTATTAGAGTCTCACTACATTGCCTCCTCTAACACATGTTTAAAATATGTAGTTTTCATTACTTGCTTGGCTTCTAGATGGCATTAAATAAGCTGCGAAACAAATCCAAGCTAAAATTGTGAGCACATGATTTTTATAGCATGAAATTATTCAATGTTTTATTTAAAAGTAGTCACTAGTGTATTCAGTATTGTGAATTTATAATCTTAAAAATTGGGATGCTAATAATACCAGGGTAAGGTACTGTTAGATTTTTGCATCTTTTAATTCCATCTTGTTAAAATAATCACAGCCAGGGTCCTTTTGCTTTCTCCCCACCATCATAATCTGCTATACCATAAATATGGAGATGAGTACATGTAATAAAAAGCTTGTGTAACTAATTGGTTGGGGTTTGGAGACATCAGTGGAACTTGAATAAAGCATTTGCATCTGTCCAGAATGGTCTCCTCAAACAACTGACTGCTGGGCGTCTGCAGGATGAGCCCCAAGGGCGGCATGGGTTGGGAGGTTTTCCCCACACAGTGGATACTGCAGCTGCATTTGAAATACCTACTTTTGAAAACCTGAGTGAAAGAGGCTAGACAGAATGTAGACATAGCATTGAAAATGCTAATGCCTTTTATTATATGACATGAAATATGAGATAATGGCAAAAAGATGTCAAGATACAATGTAAGGTCAAGTTCAACTAGTATACTCTAAAGTGGGTCTTAATATTCAGATTAGTGTTAATATTCAGATACTTGTGTGAAGCCAGGTATGTGTACTTATTTAGTTTTCTTTATAGTAATTCTGGCAAATTCTTGTGCAGATTTGTTTTACATCCGTGATACTTCCCATACTAAAATTTTATAGTATATTCTTAATCCCCTTAGGCAGGTAAATTAAAGCTGAAGTTATTGAGTGTCAGCATACTGTGATTTATATTTTTATATAAGGCAAGAGTGCATCATTCTGATAAAGTGGCAGCGTTTTAATTTTATATGATAGGTCTGTATTAAGTAATCGGGAGCAGTGTTCAAATACTCCCTGGGAAGTAGTAGTATAGAAGTAATTTTCTATAAAAGTCAGCTTCAATTACCAGACCCGGAAGGCCAGATGTAATGAAAGAGTACTTTAGAAAGATGAAATGTTTATGATAAATTAAGGACATACTTTTTTAGGTATGTTTTTCTTGGTGCGGATAATTTAATGCAGATTTTTACCTGAAATTTGTTATTATAAACTTGATAATTTTATTCATCTATTTAATAATATTTTAAGATCCTGGAGTATTTTTAAATTTAAACATAATTATAAAATCAAATCTAATTATTATGTTACTAATTCTGGTATAATTTTGGGCCAAAACTATCCTGGTTTTGAAGGCCATTTGAAACACTGCTTATTTTTATGCTATATTATTTGGGGAAGATTATAGACTACAAATAGTCTAATGTAAAATATGAATGATTTCTTTTAATTCATTTTTTTGTAAAATCATTTACACTTATAGTATCTATTTTCTATTTCAGTAAAAATACATAAAAAGTTCAGGTCTGTCTTGTGCAAACAAGCATTTGATTTCTAAAGCTTCCTTTTATTAAAACATTTCCACTCCATCATTCTTTCATATCTGAATCTCTAAATGTGTCTCAGGTATTTGATCAAGCAGATCTCCCTGTGGAACTCGGTTCAGCGTGGAGAGACCAAACATGAAGCAGAGTGAGTGGCATCTTATGGTGAGGTCTAAAGCCAACATAAAAGGTGAAATTTTTTAATCAAATCACTTTTAGGAAGGTTCCCTGTAGGAGAGATCTACATTCCATCCCATGAATAAGCCCTTCCAGTGAGTTTTTTTTCCATAGTTAGAACAGCTATTTTATTGAGTATAACAGAGTCAGGGTTCCACCAATAAAACAAAAACTACCCTTGAGTATTTTAAACAGAATTTAAAACAGAATTGATAGCTCAGGTATTAAAGGCGCTGAGAGGACAAGCAAAAGACCCAGGTAACTCAGAAATTAGCAAGAGCAGGATTCCAGGCTGGCCCTAGGCTGATGAGGCAAAGCCTGAGGCCAGGGCTGCCCAGAGGAAGCCCAATCACAGCAAAACCACAGCAAAGAGCAGGGGCCTTACAGGTGATGCCACTGAAGGCAAAGGAGGCAAAGAAATGCTCTGGCTTCTCTTTTCTTTATGCCATTCACACCCATGGGCAGGATGTGACTGGAAGCCAGCAACCAAAAGAGCTGGGAAATGGAGCCTTTGGGTGTGCATGCCTCAGCGTTGGAGAGGAGATCATTCATAGGTGCAAGCATTGAGTGGCTAGCTTGGATTTGGAGGCCAGATTTTATGGAAAACACTTATTGTTAAACAACAGAATAATAGCACGTGAAGATGGCACAGTACAGGAAATACCTGGGAGCCTCTGCTGGCTTTATCCATGTCAAGTCCACTCCATGAAGAGGAGTTGAGGGAAGATGCCTGCCCTGGCATCTTTTATTTCTCATACCCTTCCCTCTTCCTCCACTTACTTCCCACTTCCTGCCTTCCCCTTTTCCCTCTCTCTTCACACTGGGATAAAGGAAAGGCGAGTAACAGGTTTGCTTTTTTAAAAAACAAATATGAAAATAGCACATGAAAAAATTTTGTAGTGCCTGAGAGGAAGAACTAAAGCATTCAGGACTGTGTATTCATGAAAGTGTTGGGAAAGAAGAAGAATAATTTCTTAATTTATTAGAAGACTTATGAAGACAAAAATAGAATCTTAGAATCTTAGGGAGATAGTGTTCTAAGTCTTAGGGGGCACCTGGATGGCTCAGTCAGTTAAGTGTCCAAACTCTTGATTTGGGCTCAGGTCAGGATCTCACAGTCCGTGGGTTGGAGCCCCATGTTGGGCTCTGCTGACAGCATGGAGCCTGCTTGAGGGTCTCTCTTCCTCTCTCTGCCCTTCCCTCACTGGTGGACACATGCTCTCTCAAAAGTAAACATTGAAAAAAATCTTGCTGTCAGTGCTTAAAACTTCTGTTTTCTGGGGAGCCTGGGTGGCACTCGGTTGAGCATCTGAACCTTGATTTTGGCTCAGGTCATGATCTCATGATGCTTCATGGGATCAAGCCCTGGAGTCAGGCTCTTTGCTGACATCACGGAACCCTACTTGGGATTCTCTTACTCCTCTACCCGCCCCTGCCCCCTTCTCTTTCTCAAAAATAAATAAATAAACAAAAAATAAATAAAACTTCTGTCTTCATCTACCTAATTATTTTGAAATGTCAATCATTTGTCAACCCTAACCTTCAGAGATAAAAATTTAAAACTAGTTCACTAATCATGCGATCATTGTTTTACAACTGCAAGAGTCTCTAGAGAATATCTAGGGACAGAATGTGGATGATGATGTGTTCTGATTTGCTGAGGGCAGTCCCAGTTTATAACTGCTGTATTGGTATAGTTACTAACAGTGTCTGCCATCACTGAAGTGTCATAGTTTAGATAATTATGTGACCACCATAATATACCCTATATTTCCTGACAACTAAGCTGCTGACAAAGTTCACATTTTCTGACTCCCAATCTAGTGTTTTTTGTTTGTTTGTTTGTTTTTTTAATATTAGACTTATGTGCTGACATAATGGTGCTGGCCAAGAATTAATCTTGGATCTTTTTTTACAAAAAAATTTTTTAATGTTTATTCATTTTTGAGAGACAGTGAGAGACAGAGCGCAAGTAGGGGTGGGGCAGAGAGAGAGGGAGACACAGAGTCCCAAGCAGGCTCCAGCTCTGAGCTGTCAGCACAGAGCCCAATGCAGGGCTCAAACTCAGGAACTGTGAGATCATGACCTTAGCCACAACCAAGAGGCAGACACTTAACTGACTGAGTCACCTAGGTGCCCTTAATCTTGGGTCTTTTGATCAGGAGTTGAGTCACACCTCAAATCTGTTTTCCTCCTGGAGTGGGTTGCTAAGGTGCTTTGTGGAGTGAAGAACCAGATTATCCAGCTTGCTGTATTGGCCTGAGTTTTCCTTCCTAAGGAAGGCCATAAACCAGTTGTTATTATCAGGAAACAAAAGTTAAGCAAATTATTTTTTATTCATTACTTTTCCAGCTTTACTGAAGTATAATTGAGAAAATAAACGTTAATATATGTAAAAGGTATACATGTACATGGTGAAAAGATTTCCACCATCAAGTGAATTAACAATCCAACACCTGACATAGGTACTTTGTGTGTGTGTGTGCACTTAAGATCTATTCTCTCAGCAAATTTTGATTATACAATAAAGTATTATCAACTATAGTCACTATACTATACATTAGATCGTTGAAACTTATTCATCTTATAACTGAAAGTTTGTAGTGTTTTAGCAACCTCCCCCCATTTTCCTGGTCCCTCAGCCCTTGGCCATTACCATTCTACTCTCTGTTTCCAGGAGTTGGACCTTTGGGGTTTTTTTTTTTTTTTTTTTTTGTTTTGTTTTTGTTTGTTTTAATATTCCACATGTAAGTGGTAGCCTGCAGTATTTGTGTTCTGTCTGGCTTATTTCACTAGCATAATGCCCTGAAGCTTCATCTATGTTGTCACAAATGGCAGGATTTCCTTTTGAAAAACGTCTGAATATTCCGTCATATGTATAAACCACAGCTTCTTTATCAATTCGTATGTTGACAGACATTTACGTTGTTTCCACACCTAGGCTATTGTGAATAGAGCTGCAGTGGACATGGGAGTACCTCTCTGAGCTAGTGATTTCTTTTCCTTAGGATCATATACCCAGAAGTGGGATTGCTGGACGACATGGTAGTTCTGTTTTTTTCATGTCTTTAAAAAATTTTTTTTAATGTTTATATTTTATTTTTGAAAGAGAGAGACACACACAGTGCAAGTGGGGGAGGGGCAGAGAGAGAGAGAGAGGGAGACACAGAATCCTTAGCAGGCTCCAGACTCTGAGCTGTCAACACAAACCTGGACTTGGGGCTCAAACTCACAAACTGAGATCCTGACCTGAGTTTAACCAATGGAGCCTCCCAGGCACCTGTATTTTTTCATTTCTTAAGAAGTCTTCTTACTGTTCTCCACAGTGGCTGTGTGAGTTTACACTCCAGCCAACAGTGTACAAGGGTTCTGAAAGAGCAGACGTAGGCCGGCTGACTCCATCTTGAGTGACTATGTCCCCGACATGGCCGCAGAAAGAAGTTCTGGCTCAAACCTCAGACCACGCCTCTTCCCTTTGAGTAACTTCCCTCACCCGTTCAACATGAGTTGGGGCCTACGCATAGATCTGTGGTCAGGGAGCCATCCTGAGGATGTAGAACAGGTGGAGGAAAGCCTTGAGTTTCCTTGTTTCACCTGGGGGTGGGCTGGGATGAGTCACTGGGGAAAGGAGAGCTCAGATGAAGGTGGAGAGATGGCAAGAGAACCCTACAATCCAGCACTTACTCTCTCTGCACCCCTGAGAAAGAGGCTGGGTGACCTGAGGGCCAGACTCTTCTGATTTGGGGGAGCAGGCCCAAGACCACTGACACTCTGAGAGCAGGAGCTCAAGGACAGGAGGGGGATGGGCTTTCCTCTTTGTAATCACTCTACTTTAAACCTTTCAAACCACGCCCGGCAACCTGCGTGACAGGACTCTGATCCTTCCCCAGCCAATCGGCTGAGGCCACGACCCTTCCCCAGCCAATCGGCTAAGGCCATGATCCCTATAAAACCTTTGTGCTCTTGAAACCTGCTCTCTCTCTTTCTCTCTCTGGTATCTTACTGCTGCTTCGGTGCAGGTAGGGGATTGAGCTCGAGCTAGCTCGAATAAAGGCTCTTTGCTTTTGCATCTGACTAGGCTCCCTGGTGGTCTTTCGAATAAAGGCTCTTTGCTTTTGCATCTGACTAGGCTCCCTGGTGGTCTTTGGGGATCATGAATTCTGGGCATAACAGTTCTCTTTTCCCCACATGCTCACCAGCTTTTCTTCTCTCCTGTCTTTTTTGAGAATAACCACTCTAACAGGTATGGCTGCTCACCTGACTGTCAGGAGCCCTGTGGTGGTGGGGGGAGGGTGCTCTGTCTCAGCCTTTCCTACTCATTTCAGGGTCGGGAATTTCTCAGTCACCCAATGTGTCAGGGGCACTCAATTAATTAGTTTCTGGATCTCTTTGGGAGGGAACTGGGAATTGATCCTAGTGTAGCTATTTGATGTATGGTGGGAGAAGGGAAAGTCAGGAGTCTCCTATCTAGCCACCTTGGTGATGTCCTCTCTATGGTATTCTTAAGGGGCAACTATCTCCTCCTCTGAACACACAGCCTTTCCTCTTGTCTGAGCACCTCTATGTGAACCTTGCTGGACACCACAAATACTTGCATTTGCATTAAGGAGACACAACTAGAATCGCATCTAGCCACATGGACCCAAATCACCCCAAGAGCTAAGAGAAACAAAATTATACAATGCATACTGCTTTCATAAAGGTTAAGGAAAAAGTCCTAACAGGTACCTTAACACACTGTAGCTTCCAACAGAAAATAAGAGGTAACCATGATTTTGTCAAATGACCAAACTACGGCAACATAGCAACATCTCGGAAGTGTCTTGCATTCCAGAATGAGCTGAGACCTAATCAAAATGACAAGTCCTAAAAAAAACCAGTATCACTTTGGTAGGTGCATTTGCAAATCACTTTAATGAGGGAGCAGTAATTACTTCCCAGGCCAGTAAACATTTCTGGTGTTACTCCCAAATAATGCAGACATGTAAGGCTATGTAGGGAATGATAAATTGTGTGAGCATAGGCAAAAAGCCTTATAAGGAATGTAGTCAGTGAACACTGTGAAGGATGTGATCAGGCGTTTTAATAAACATCAATTATGGAAGTTCTCTAAATGTGATGAAAACCAAAAGAAAGCTGGCCATGACCAACAGCACCCGTCTCTGCTGAGCTAAACCCAGTCCGAAAAAATTCAAGAAGTTCAACCAAGAGTCCATTGAAGCATTTCAGCAACCAAAATAAGGATGTAACTGTGCTACCTTTTCTTTTGGGTGTGCTTATTTTGGAACTGTTAACGCTACTTTCGTGGACAGTGTTGAGAAACCATTCCATCTTGGATGTACTTGTGTGATTCTGAATTTTCATCTCGGATCATTTTTTTTTCTTGACATTTATTTTAGATGGATTATTTGAGCATACCTGCATGAAACTATTTCTCACTTCAAGTCCTGCTGAATGTTAGTGTCCCACAAGATTAACTTAATAGATGTTCCAAAAAAAATTTTTTTAAAGGCTGATACCACGTTTGAATAAATTAGGAAACCTGTTTGGGTGTTCCTGCTTCACTGCAAGACCATGTGAACTATTTACTACCCTGAATGAACAATGACCCCCTAGAGGGGATGGGGGCCAACTTGCAGGGTTTTTTTTAAACTTATCTGATCACCGATCCCCCCTCCCCCACGTAAGCTCTTGCTTTTTTTTGTTAAATCTCTATCCATATACGTGGAGACACTTCCATTCCACAGAATATGGTTTGGAAAATGCTAATATTGAAGATGGCAAATGGCTGACAAAAAGTCAGGAATCCTTATGTATTTTTGCTGGCTTTGAGTTTTTGGTGGAAGAAATGTTTCCCTTCCTGAAATAATGAAGCAGCTGAATAGATGACATGTTTTCTCAACACAGGCAGCTGATTTGACATGCTCTGGCAAACAACTTTGTGTCCCTAATAAATACAAAGTGTTTTTACCTTCAGCTTATATTAAAACATCACACAGCATGAGATTGATAAGCAGTAAAAAATTATGTCTCCTATCGTTTTAAAATTAGGTTCAGAAAAACCTAAAGAAGTGTTGCAATTACTGCTAAAATGTTTCAGAGGGTGTGGGGTTGGCAGGAGCTGGAGAGGTGTGGAGATGAGGCAGGTGCTCCCCATCAAGAGTAAGGACCCCATTTGCTATGAGGATTTGCAGCAGTAGCATTTTGTGATGGGTTTGGTAAGTGCATTTGTTTTGAAATTGGAATCCTATTTTGTTGAGTTTTAATTATAGGCAGGCAAGTACATTTTCCTTAATATAAGAATATACATTAGCTAATTTGGACCATAATCATCAATTTCCCCCTTAGTGTATGGAACAAAACAGGAGAAATGATAACTGTGATACATTGTTTTTTTGGGGGAAAGTTTTGCTTCAAGACCTGTTGGGTTTAGCAAGAGAGAAAGGGATGAAGGTCAAGGCCTGGTTATTTCTGCACATGACTACAACACACACACACACACACACACACACACACACACACACCCCACAGAGCTTCACTAAACCCTGAGCTGTATTTTATTCAGCAGGAACCTTTGCTATTAGAATTCTACTTGCATCTTAATTTTGCTTCCCCCATGAGTATGTTAAGCGTTTTCTAAAGTATACCTTTAAAAACATCATAAATATATTAAACAGCCATTGTCTAATTGAAAGTGCTAATTTAATTCAACAAATACTTTCGTGGATAGCACTGTTTGCAAAGCTTCAGTGAATACATGGATGAATAAAATAGTCTTTCATCTCAAGGAGTTTATGATCTTTTAGGGAAAGATAAGAAAAGTAAAAAAAAAGAAAAAAATCGTTACAATTGTTGCTATTATGGACAGTTGAAAGGAAGGGTTATTTAGCCCATCGAGGAATGAGAAAAGGCTTTATATGAAAAGTGGCCTTTGAGATGGACTTTGAAGGTTTAAAGGATATGGCAAGTTTCTGCACCAGGGAATATGGTTTGCAAAAACGGTGATTTTTATAGTGCATGTGTGTGTGTGTGTATACACGAAAATTCTAATTCTTTAGGGTACTTGTTACAAATGTAGGTTCCAGAGATTCCAGGAAGTCCACAGGGGGGCCCAGGAGTCCACATTTCAGGCAAGCAGCCAGGTGAAATGTATGTCCAGGATCCACAGACCTCATTTTAAAGAAAGCCTGGATTGAATAATGAGTGGGGAGTGGGCAAGTGCAGTGAGTGAGGGAATGGCTGGTTGTTTGTGGCTGCCAGGCTCCAGTGCAATGTGGTCACACTGTTAAAAGTGGCCAATGAAGAAGCCAACAGAGCGAATTAAAGAGGAAAACGGTAGAAGAACTAGAATTGCTGAAGAAAGGGGGAGGGATACGGCACAAGCAGCCAGGACACAGCAGCCAAAGCAGCCAATCTTTTTTTTTAGGAGGTGAAGTGTCAAGGGTCTTTGTTCTTTAACTGAGAAGTAGGGGGCAAGCTTATCTGACACAGGAAGGAGTTGAGAGCTTGAGCAGAGAAAAGGTAATAGGTAACTCTGTATTTAATGTTTTGAGGACCTGCCCACTGGCAGGCAGGAAACGCAGCCCTTTTAGCAACTGTTGAGAAAAAAAAAAAAAAAAAGAGTTGATGCAAACCTACCTCAGGAATTTGTTTTGCATCGGGTCAGCAGGGGGCGCTATGGTAGCACATATGCTGATAATCGGGCCCCCACTTCCTAGACATGGCGCTGCCCGCTCCTGTTTAATGGGATTAACCCGACCCACAGTGTAGTATTGGGGGAGTTTCATTTATTACATTTATAGCTGTGAACCTTCATAGAAGGAACTTTTAGGTTTTCTCTTTAATTATTAAGGCATCTAGGTTTTTCTTGAACTGTCAGTTCCTATAGTCAAAAAGAAATTAATTCCAAAGTTTAAGGGGATTATTACCCATTTATTGACCTCACTTGAGGCACAGAGCCTCAGAAATTAGGAGAGCAGAAAAGACTGAGGAACGAGCGAAATGCAGCTCGTCCTAGAAGAGGAACCACCGGTGACAGGATGTGCGCAGTGTCTGTGATGTTCGATGCTGTCCGGTTGTCTTCCAGAGAGGCTGTACCAGTTTCATTTTGCACCAACGATGCCTGAAGGTCTTAACACCTCGGAAAACCCACCAGCTAAGTAAGCTTTTAAATATTTGCCACTCTGACCGAAAATATAGCCTTTTGAGATAGTTTTAACTTGCATTTTTCTCTTATGAGAGGATGAGCCCCCTTCTCATATTTAAACCTTATTTTTACGTTTTTTCCCCCTGTGAACTGTATTTTCGTGTTCTTTTCCCAAAGGGTTACTGGTCTTTTACTTAATTGATCTTTAAAGGAGCTCTTTTGATGAAGTCAATGGAAAGATTTAGTTAACAATAGAATAAATAAATGGTGCTTTTCCACAGAGGAGTAATGGCTTTCCAAGCATTCCCCTGCCTCCCTGCTCCCTTGACCTGCTAATCACGTGACTTGTCACGTGCCTAAAACTACTGTTTTTCAATCACCTTAGGGTAGTCTCCTCTGTGGAATAGTTTGCCTCAAGAATGTCAAATATCTTTCATTTTATAGTTCACTTCAATGTGGAGAAAAGCCAAGAGTTAAATGGTGACGAATCAGGTGAATGTGGTGGTTGGCACATTTTCACTGGTCTAAAATTATCAAATGGCAGGTGGGGCTCTCAGATCCCTAGTGATTCCAATGGAGCATTTTTAGAGAATGTCCTCGACGTGCTGGACTGTGTGATAAATGTCAAGAGTCAACTGGCTTTCAAGTGAGGGTGATCATAAGCCTGATCATTGATAGCCCCATCCCTACTGGGCATTCTTCCTTGGTAGTTAGATTATCTTTGTTTTTTGACAGCTTGAGATAATTCGTATACCACACAAATACTCAACTACTTAGGGTATATACTTCAACAGTTTTTTGTGCATTCAGAGTTGTGCAATGGGTACCTCAGCCACTTTCTCATCACTCCCAATTTCCATCACTTCCAATTTCCATCACTCCCAATTTCCATCACTCCCAATTTCCCTTTGTTGTTACCTCCATGCCCCCAACCTACCAAGCCCTAAGCAACCACTCATCTACTTACTGTCTCTATGTTTGCCTGGTTCAAGATACTTGGTATAAATGGAATCATATAACATATGGTAGTTTGTGACTGGCTTCTTTCATTTAATGTGATGTTTTCAAGGTTCATCCATGTTATAGTGTATATCTATACTTCATTCCTTTCTACGGCCAAATAATATTCCATGGTACAGATATGCCACATTTTGTTTACCATTAATCAGTTGACAGACATTTGAGTTGTTATAAGCTATGGTGCTACAAATATTTGTGTGCAAGTTTTGGTGTGGATATATATTTTCATTGCTCTGGAGAGAATTAGTTGAGTCAAATGGTAACTCTTTTTTTAATGTTTTGAGACCTGCCTGACCGTTTTCTACAGTGGCTATCCCATTTTACATTTTGACCATAAATGTACAAATATTCCAATTTCTCTACATCCTCACCAACACTTGCTTTATTCTATTTTTAATGTTTCTTTTCCATTATATCCATCCTAGTAGGTTGAAGTGGTATCTCATTGAGGCTTTTTGGTTTTTGTTTTTAGGGTCTATGCTTTAATACTTTTTTAAAAATTGTACTATTTAATTGTAAAGATGCTAATGTTAAGCATCTTTTCTTGTGTTTGTTGGCAATTTGTAGATCTTTTTTGGAGAAATGTTGTCACAGATTCTTCACTCAAGTTTTAACTGGGTTGTGTTTTTGTTTGTTGAATTGTAACAGTTCTGTATATTCTGGATATTAGTTGCTTGTATTTGGTATCAGATCTAAAAATTCACTGCCAAATCTGAGATTGTGAGGATTACCCATGTGATCTAAGAGTCTCATAGTTTGAATCTTACATTTAGGTCATTCTTGTTCCATTTCTAGTTAATTTTTTTTAAAAGAAATTTGGGGTTTATTTGGTTCCTCAGAATTATTTATTTACTTATTATTATAATCTATTATTATAATCATTTATAATCTCTACACCCAACATGGGGCTTGAACTCATGACCCCAAGATCAAGAGTTGCATGTTCTACCAACTGAGCCAGCCAGTCATCCCTCAGGTTAATTTCTTATATGTTATTAAGTTAAGGTACATTGTTTTAAAAAATTACATATTATACATCGGGGTGTCTGGGTAGCTCAGTTGCTTAAGTATCCGACTTCAGTTCAGGTCATAATCTCACAGTTTTTGAGTTTGAGTCCTGTGTGGGGCTCTCTGCTGTCAGCACAAAGCCTGCTTAGGATCATCTGTCTCCCTCTTTCTCTGTCCCTCTCCAATTTTTGCATGTATGCTTGCTCTTTCTAACTCTCTCTCTCAAAAATAAATAAATATTAAAAAATTACATTTTAAAGAAGTAAGCAACCCCTAGGAGAGGCAATTTGGTAATCTCTATTGCAAATGTATATCCTTCTCAGTTCCACTTCTAGGAATGTATCCTACAGAAATAGGCTAAGGATTTTCTGGTTATTCATTGCAATGCAAAGCATTTCAAATAAGCCAAATGTCTACCAATATAAGCTGTTAAATAAATTGTGGGACAAGTGGACTACTATGAGGCCATGAAAAGAATGAAACTCTCTATGTACTCATTTGAAACTCAAGCTTCCCCCCAAATCATTGTTCAATGAAAAAAAAGATTAGAACCTACTATTTTTTGTGTGCTAAAAAATGGGACAATAAGTATCTATATGCACATTCTTTTTTTTTTAAAAAAAGATATTTTAAAATGTTTACTTATTTTTGAGAGAGAGAAAGAGTGCAAGCCAGGGAGGGGGGGAGAGAGAGAGAGGGGAACAGAGGATCTAAAGCAGACTCCGTGCTGATAGCAGCAAGACCCATGTGGGGCTCAAATCCACAAACTGTGGGATCATGGCCTGAGCTGAAGTCAGCCATTCAACCAACTGAGCCACCCAGGTGCCCCTCTATATGCATATTTCTTACATATCTGTAAAGAGGCTTTGCAAGGATTCCTAAGAAATGAAGAATTGTAGATCCCTGAAGGGAGGGGTGAACACTGGGTGTATAAGGTGAGTGTGGGTGAGTTCTCCTGTCTATATTTGACCTACTGTTCTTAAAAGATGGAAACTGCAGAAATATGTGTTAAACTTTTAAAAGGACCTTCTGAAGAAAACAAGGGGGAGAGGATGGGGTAAGAAAGCTACATTCTCCTGGGTATTGCACATATTTTTTTTTTCCCAGTTGAAACACAAGTATTTCCTGGCTTTCTCGTGACTACTAACATACTAAACACAGGCATACCATTGCCGACTGATGTTAGAGCTGTGGTCAGTGGCCATGGAACAGAACAGCAAACCGGTCCCCCGGATGCTGAACTAATGGCCCTGACCTCATTTACAGGGTAATGAGCCAACATCACACAGGAAGGTTTACACATCAAGAAGTCTGAAGGGAAAGCCTGTTCTAGAACCTCTCTGACTGAAAGAATACAAACCTGTACAGATATGTGGTTTTACTCTTTTGCCATAAGGATTTTGGCACTAAATTATGGGCTGTAGGTGTCCTTGAAAAGAATAACACTCCCTAGCACACTCATGTCTGTCCCTTGGCCTGTAGAAATCAGAAACAGGTGAAAACCTCATCACAGATGACCCACCCAGGTTGACTCTAATGGCAATTTTGCAGAGCTTGCTGTTGTCTTTAACTGTTTCAAAAGTGTCTCTTGGCAATTTTTTTCCCTCAGCCCTTTGAAAAACAGTCGTGTTTATAGCTTGTTTTTGCTGAAAGAATGTTCTTCTCTTCAACATAAGATTCTCCAATGAAAATACATTTCCCCTTTCTGACTCCTGCGGTTAGCCTGGCAATAGGAGCAAAAGTGGTCTCAGACATGTGAACTTGAGGCAGGAAATCTAAAACCACGCAGTGGTCATCATGTGCCCTGAACCTTTACACCGCATGCTAGACCAGCAGGCCCGTGCTCCCATGCAGTTCTGGCGGATACTACAAACAGGACTGGCATTCTGGGAACAAATGTCAGACGTTCTAAAGATGGAGGCTCACAGTGTGAGGAAGGAGGTGAGTCAAATACCTTCTGTTTTCATATTCTTTTTAGTATGAACCAAAAATATCATCTCCCTAAGTGGGAAACCATGAAGAATGACAGGCCTCAGAAGTGGGCAGGAAGGTGGGATGGGGAGAAGAAAATATCAGTATAATAAAGTCAAACTTGAGAAAGAAAAAGAAGTGAGGCAGAAAGAAAGGAATTGATCTTAGAAATATAATAGGGACACCTGGTGGCTCAGTCAGTTGAGCTTCTGACTTTGGCTCAGGTCATGGTCTGACGGTTCCTGTGTTCGAGTCCCACATTGGGCTCACTGCTATCAGCGCAAAACCCGCTTTGGATCCTCTGTCCCCCTCTTCCTCTGCCCCTCCCCTGATTGCTCTCAAAAATAAATAAGACATTAAAAATATATAATAAAAAGAAATATATTATAAATATTAAATGTCACAGAGTCCTTTTTAAAATCTGAGCAAAGGTACAAATCAAAACAAAACTCCAGAATGAAACAGAGTCACCAGAAAAACTCTCAACAAAGTAATGGATTCTTTAAAAGACCCAGGATGCGTCAGTCCAATTTTAACCAGAAGGTGAAAGGAAAACCATCTGGCTAAGCCTGAAGATGCTGACCTCGGCACTGCAGAAGCATCGGACACCCTCCACTCGCCCCACGGCAGCAGTGAGGACGATGAAACTAATAGGCAATGTTGAAGCCTTGCCTTACTGCTGCTAGGAATCCCTTTTCTCCTCAAACAGTGCAGAAGCTGTGAGAGGAAAGAACCACCATGAGCCAGCAGCAGTGAGAAGCTCCATTTTCAAAGCTGGGAGTGAGAGCCCTCCTGTGTTGCTTCTGTCCTGTGGTTGGTGCAAGATGCCACATGCATTATATGTAGAAGCAGATTTTCCACTTTATTGTTCTAAAAGGCTCCACCATTAAAAAAATAAATAACAAATAATAAATAATAAAAAAAAAAAAAGCCCCACCATTAAACTTTCACACTAGAGACAGTTTAACCAAATGCGTCCCTTCCTCTGTTTTGGAAAACGTGGAGACAACTTAAAAACATTTCTTCAACCCTGCATCTCCAGCCACGTAAGTGGAGCTACTTCTTCCGTGGCAGAATTAAGCTTTCCTCTTCATTTTTGCAGAAGGCTTAAAAGTGAGATTAAAGGGACTGTAGTTTAACCTTCTACTCATTGCTGGACCCTCTTACCTTTAATAAGAAACCATCAGCTTCTTTGTAAAGTCTCTAGGGATGTGAGTCCCCCTCTGCCAAAGAGAAGTCCAATTCATTGTTGGATAGCTCTCTGGTTTAATGGGCTTCCTTGCATTTTGCTGATCCTTCCTTAATAGCTTGGTGTTGCCCCACTGAACAAGTCTGATTCCTCTTTCTCATGGCTCTCATCTTATCCATCCTGTGAGCTATTTACAGCCTGGGCACATCTCGCCTTTGCTAGGATTGCAGCCCCATCTGCCAGGCTGGTCTTCAAGTTGCCAATCTCACCTGCAATCAGTCTTGTATCTCACTGCTAGGTTTATCCAAAAGCAGCATCACGTCTATTAATCAATCACTTGTCAAAAAATCATCACAGGGACTCTGTTTAATTAAAACCAATTTCTAGCCAAGCCTTTCTTTTCTTTTCTTTTCTTTTTTCTTTTTTTTTTTTTTTTTTTTTGGCAACGAACACTAGCTGGTCTATGAAACCTTGTGCCTCTATTTCCCAGTAAAGCCATTCTGCTCTGGTTAGGCCAACCTTTGCAATGGTTTCCCCCACTTCCTTTGCCCATCTATACTTTTAACCTTAGACTTTCCTGGGGGGGGGAGGTTCTCATCTGGCAAACTGTAAGGTGGCTTCTCCAAAATCATCAAGTCTGTGTGGACTTAAAGTTTCACCTTTTCCATTAAGCCTACCCTGGACAACATTGGCTTACAATGGTGCAGCATGTATTTTGAACTCTTATTCATAAGTGAACGTCTCAGGTCAGGTCCCCTGGGAAACAAACTTTAAAATGGAGCTTTGCATACTGGAGGCTTATGGGGGAGTATTCTCAGATACAATGCCTGGGTGGGGATCAGGGAACCAAGACTGAACAGAAGAAAAATTTGAACTGTGATACATTTCAACAAAGGCTTGAGCCAAGTCATGGAACACCCAGGAGCTGGGATAAGCCTTCAGCATTGTCCCCCATTGATGCAGGAGCCAGCCTTTGTATCCCTGTATGGACCAGTCACTGGATGTAGGCTGCCCCAGGAAGGAGCCTAACCTTGAGCTGGCAGCTTCATTCTGCAGAAAATAATTTCTGGGGACAGACTCTCTTGAGTCCTTATCAAGCAACATTTCCTGCAGCTAGGAACACGAGTACTTCAGCTCTGAGGCAGAAGCTGGGTGGCGGTCAATAGCATCTCTACAACATGCAATTCATAACCTGACTTGCCCTTGCATAGATGCACGTGGGTTTCAGGTGCTTCCAATGTAAGCCCTAGTAAGAACCATTGTTCTGGTCCTTTGGGGGTCACTGTAGGGGACAAGGGTTGGAATATTCTCCATTACTTGACATAGCAATGCATACTGAAAGGAGACAGGTAGATACAGGTCAAAATAGTGGAAGAGGGTTCAAAGTGGAAATGCCACTAATATAGTATGAATTTTGGATGTTGTTTTGCCTTAACTAGGAAATGTCTATAATTTTTTTAAACATTTATTTATTTTTGGGGCGCCTGGGTGGCGCAGTCGGTTGAGCGTCCGACTTCAGCCAGGTCACGATCTCGCGGTCCGTGAGTTCGAGCCCCGCGTCAGGCTCTGGGCTGATGGCTCGGAGCCTGGAGCCTGTTTCAGATTCTGTGTCTCCCTCTCTCTCTGCCCCTCCCCCGTTCATGCTCTGTCTCTCTCTGTCCCAAAAATAAATAAAAAACGTTGAAAAAAAATTAAAAAAAAAATAAAAAAACATTTATTTATTTTTGAGAGAGAGAAATAGTGTGAGCGAGGGTGGGGCAGAGAGAGAAAGAGGGAGACACAGAATCTGAAGCAGGCTCTGGGCTCCAAGCTGTCAGCACAGAGCCAGATGCAGGGCTCAAACCCACGAACCGTGAGATCATGACCTAAACTGAAGTCAGATGCTCAACCAACTGAGCCACCCAGGCGCCCCAAGGAAACTCCTGTAATTTTTAAAAAATGTATGTATGTATGTATGTATGTATGTATGTATGTATGTATTCATTCATTTATTTTTGAGAGAGAGAGAGAAAGTGCAAGCAGGGGAGGGGCAGAGAGAGAGATTTCAAGCAGGCTCTGCACTGACAGTGGGCTCAAACTCATCAACTGTGAGATCATGACCTGAGTCGAAATCAAGAGTCTGATGTTTAACAGACTGAGCCACCCAGGTGCCCCAGGAAACTCCTACAGTTTGTGAGAAAAAACTTTCTGAATATGATCCAATTGATTCTAGGCTTTGGAGAGTTAATCAGTTTAATTTTATTAGTAGTCTGTCTATAGTATATTTACATACTGACATACAAATACAGAAAAATACATACATCCTAAGGGCACAGCTTGATAAACTTCACTCAGTGAACACATGTATATATCGAGCATGCAGATCAAGAAGGAGAACTTTGCCATACCCCAAAAGTCCCCATGTACCCCTGGTAGTCCCTATGTCCTGAGAAGGGTAACATCTATCCTGGCTTTACCTGATGAGTCAGCTTGCTCTTGGTGTCTCATTTCTATAAATGGATCACACCACGTATAATCTTCTGTGGCTGGCTTCTGTTTCTCAACACCATGTTTGTGGGAGTCATTCACATTGTTATGTGTAGTTGTGATCCATTTCGTTCTCATTATTATATAGTATTCCATTATAGATATGCCATAGTTTGTTTATCCATTCTATTATATGTGGACATTGGGTTATTTCCAGTATGGACCTATCATGGATAATGAGGCTATGTACCTTCTTGTACCCGTGTTTCAGTGAACACAAATATTCATTTCTGTTGGTTGTCTACCTAGGAATAGAACTACTGACCTCTATGTATACATATGATTAGTCTTAATAGATACTGCCAAACAGTTTTCCAAAGTGGTTATACTGATTTACAACCCCCAGAAATCTATGATAGGTCAACCGGCTTCATATTCTTGCTACCATGAGCTTTTTATTTGTCTCCATTTTAGCCCTTCCAGTGGGAAATCATGGTTTTAATATGAATTTTCCTGATGAGTAATGAAGCTGAGCATTCTTTTAATATTTATTGGGAATTGCCCTCAAAAGACCGCTCAAGTTGTTTGCCTATTTTTTTCTTGGGTTATCTGAGCAAAGGTCTCTCTGTAGTATGATGTCATGAATTTGTATTTATTAATAAATAAAGATGACTATGATTAAGAGGAAAATAAAGATCATGATGGTTATTATGCAGTTTCTTTAGTATAATTATACTTTTATTTATGATTACACAAACTTGAAGGCTAATAGACCAAAATATGAGCCCTAGCTTTCTCTGGTTGGGAAGATTATAGATAGTTTTAACTTTCAACTTTATAGCTGTCCTTATTTGTTTTTGTCTAAATTTGTTTTTTTAAATTTTTTAAAATGTTTTATTTATTTTTGAGACAGAGCATGAGTGGAGGAGGGGCAAAGAGAGAGGGAGACACAGAATCCAAAGCAGGCTTCAGGCTCTGAGCTGTCAGCATAGAGCCTGACGTGGGGCTCGAACTCAGGAACTGCGAGATCATGACCTGAGCCAAAGTCGGACACCTAACCGACTGAGCCACCTAGGCACCCCAATTTGTTTTAATAACAAGCATAGATTCCTTTTATAATCCGGGCAAACAATGAAGCTGTTTTCATCTGGAAACAAACCCAAATGAAACAAAAGCTTGTCAGCATGTGCTGGTTGGGCTCAGCCATCAGCCTTTTTTCCATCTGGGACACTGAGAATCAGTGAGGAAAAGTGTCCTCTCTGGGCATGCTTTGAAAGTTTGAGTTAGAAGAAGAGAGTGTAAAAATGAAGGACTGCCTTTATTGCATAACAGCCATGTGCTCCCTCACACCCTGCTGTGGCTGGGAGATGATCCTGCCATAAAGACTGGCTAATTACTTAAATTGCCTTCCTTTCTGGGAGCCAACCTTCCCAGCGCCATTGACTGGGCTTATTTGGTCTGATTACTGGAGTCCTGCTGTTAGCTGGGATGAGGAAAGCACATTATTACCCTGTGCAAGTGTAATGCCTTTGTTTACATTTTGCAAGGCAAACAGGGTTACTTTTAGTCTTACATAACCCCGAGTTCTGCAAAAACCAGGACTGGGGAACACATGCCCCCCTCCCTTTCCTGTTCCATTCTGTTGGGTTTTCTAACCAACAATTCAAAAACATAACATCAAACCAACCTACCCACTAACATAGAGTTTTTTTTTTAATTTGAAACAATTTCGAATTTATAGAAAAGTTGCAAATATAGTACAAGAACTCCCTCCCCCCACCCAAACCATTTGAGAGTAAGCTGCCCACATGATTCTCTACTCTAAATATTCTAGTAGTTCCTGCAAAGCAGGGGATTTCCTATATAAACACGATATTACCATTGAAATTGGGATATGAACACTGACACATTACCACCATCTGAATTCGAGTGTCTTCAGTTGTCCCGATGATGTTGTTTATAGTAACAAGATCCAGAAGTATGCATTGCATTTATAACTGAGTTTCTGAGGACTATATTGAAAACTTGCACCTCTTTAAAACCTGAGCAGCCTTCTTGTCCCCATCCCCACAGGGACAGAGGCAATAGGCAGAGATGTGGACACAGATATAAGAAGAGGGTCAATGTTGCTGTCCCAGCAAATAAGGTCAGATTCTGCATAAGGAGGCAAGGTAGACACAGGGCTGTGGGCCTGGAACAGGGACCCAGGAAATGTCAACTAAGCTCCACATAAGATTCCCCAATCTCCACCTTTGTATCTTCTCTGTGTTCTTTTTCTATCCCTGTCTCCCCTTCCCTGTCCTTTCAACTTCTTCCCTCACCTCTTATTATTTTCACCCCGTTTTACATAATTGCACTCAAATCCTGTGTCTCTTTCAAAATACCTTCCCTAAGAAAAGCAGAGAACTATTATAAGTTGTTATCTATTGGGAGGTAGGGAGGTGCTCTATGTGTTTTTTTTTATATTGCTTTAATTTAAAAATCATATTGATTAATGTATTATCTACTTGGAAATATAATACATAATAACAACAAAAACAAACCAAAGCCAAAATGTTTCTTATTCATTCAATCATTCATTTTGAGAAAGAGAGAGAGAGAGAGAGTAAGCAGGGGAGGGGCAGAGAGGAGAGAATCCTAAGTAGGCTCAAGTCAGTGCAGAACTCATGAACTGTAAGATCATGACCTGAGCTGAAACCAAGAGTCAGATGCTTAACCAACAGAGACACCCAGGCACTCCCAAAATGTTTCTTCTAAATAAATTGATGAAGTTAGGCAAAAAAACAAAAGCTGTCACATTTTCAATCTTTATTATCTAGAAAATACCGCACCCTTCGGTGTGTGCGTTGCCTGACACTGGTCTGTGTCTCTGTGTGAGTCTCCCATCACCATGTCTGTTCTTCAGGGTGACTCTCATAAAGGCACAGGTTTTTGTTTTTTGGGGTTTTTTTTGTCCTTTAAAATTCCGTAGCTATCTCTATTCTAACTTCCTCTTCAGGCTCCTCAGGTGAGGGTATTCTGCAAGGTCCTGTCCTGTCCTCCTTGCTCTCAATATTCTTTCTCATGATCTCATCCACTCTCATGATTTCAACTCCATGGAAGATTTCCAAATCTGCATCCTTCAAACTGACATCTCTCTGAGCTCCAGGGTTGCATTTTCAATTGCCTATCAAACTCAACTGAACTGAATAGTAATATTTTACACCATAGAGAGCAGCTTAGATGACCAACTTTGATGTGAAAACTTCTGGTACTTTTAATGCCTTCCTCTCCTTCACACTCCCCTTTCTTTAGCAAACTGTCAATTATTCCTTTAAAATATTTTTTTCATTCCCACATCACTTGCTTCTACAATACTTAATAAATATATATTATTTATTCTATTTCTCTTCTAGTGCTTTTTTCCTTTTTAATTAAAGGTTTTATTGAGATATAATTTACAAGCAAAAAATTTACCCAAGATAAATGTACTGTTTTATTTTTGCAAATGTGCAGAGTTGTGCAACTATCCAGTTTTAAGACATTTCCCTCAAAAATTCCCTCATATCTATTCGTAGTTATTTTTCACCCTCACCCTTAGACTTAGGCAACCACTGATCTGCTTTTTATTTTTATAGATTTGCATTTTCATATAAATGGAACCAGACAATATTTCATCTTTTGTACCTGTCTTCTTTCATTTAGAATAATGATTATGAGGTATATTCTTGGTATATCAGTAGATTGTTTCTTTTTAGTGCTAAATAGCATTTCCTTGTGTATATATGCAGACATACAGATACACCACACTTAGTTTATCTATTCACCAGTGGATGGACATTTGAATTATATCCAGTTTCACATTAAATAAATGATATTACTTAAAAGGTTCACATGTAAATCTTCATGTAGATGTATGCCTTCTACATTTATTTTCAGTAGATTCTTAGGAGTAGAATTGCTACATCATTTTTAAAAAATGTTTATTTATTTTGAGAGAGAGAGAGAGAGAGCGTGTGCATGCATGTGTGCACGCATGCATGTGGGAGAAGGGCATAGGGAGAGGGAGAGACAGAATCTTAAGCAGCCTCCATACCTAGCACAGAGCTCAATGCAGGGCTTCTCACAACTGTGACATCATGACCTGAGCCAAAATCAAGAATCTGATGCTTAATCGACTGAGCCACCCAGGTACCTCTCTTTTGCATATTTTAAATTGCCTTCTCATTATTGAGCTATAAGAATTCTTTGCCTGTTGTAGATGTATGTCCTTTTTCAAATACATGATTTTCAAATATTTTCTCCAAGTGCAGGATTTGTCTTTTTATCTTCTTCATGGTATCTTTTGAAGAGCAAAAGTAAAATTTTGTTGAAGTTCAATTTATCAATTCTTTCTCTCATGGATCATGCTTGTGATGTCAAATCTAAGAATATTTTGTCTAATCCAAGGCCACAGAGATTCCCTCCTTTTTTCTTTTATAAGTTCTATAGCTTTCGCTCCATATTGAAGCTTATGGTCCATTTTAACTAAACTTTTGCGTATGGTGTGAGGTAAAGGTCTAAATTCATTTATTTGCATATACATATCCCATTGTGTTTGCACTATTTGCTGGAAAAAAAAAACCTGTCTTTTCTACAGTGGATTGTCTTGGCCTCTTGTTGAAAATAAATTGTCCATTAATGTAGGGGCATATTTCTATATTCTTTATTCCATTGATCAATGCATCTATCCTTATAAAACACTTTCTCGATTACTGTGTTTTACAGTACATTTTAAAGTGAAGTAATGTGAATTTTTCAATTTCTCTTTCTTTTTCAAACTTGTATTGGCTAGTCTAGGACTTTGGCATTTTCAAATACATTTTAAGATCAACTTGCTAATTTCTACAAAAACAATTTTGTTGGGAGTTTGATAGGGATTGCATCTGAATCAGCAGATCAATTTAGGTAGAATCGCCATATTAACAATTTGCGTTTTCCAACCTATGAATATGGTATGCTTCTCCATTTATTTAGATCTTTTAAAAACGTTGTTTTGAAGTTCTCAGTCTTACACTTATTTTGATAACATTTTTCTAAATTCTTTTTATCACTATTTTCTTAATTTCATTTTTAGATTGTTTGTTGCCAAGATACAGAAATAGGGTTGATTTTTGTAATTGGTTTTGTATCCTGCAAACTTGTTAAACTTACTCATTACTTCTAGTAAATTTTTTGTAGATCCCATCAGATTTTCTACACACATCATCTGTAAATAAGGACAGTTTTACTTCTTCCTTGCCAGTCTGGATGCCTTTTACTTGTTGTTCTAGCATATTCTTAGGTAAAAGATTCAGTCACACTTTAAATAGAAGTGGTAAGAATGGAATGTCTTGTTCCTGATTTCAGGGGAAAACTTTCAGTCTTTCACCATTAAGTATAACACTAAACTATAGGTTTTTTAGAGTTTTTTATCAGGTTGAGGAAATTTGCATTTTGCCTACTTTGTAGAAAGTTCTTTTGTTTTGTTTTCATGAATGGGTATTGGATTTTGTCAAATGCTTTTTCCTATACCTTTTTAGATGATCATGTGATTTTTGTCCTTTATTCTATTAATATGATATATAACATTAATTTATTTTCAGAGATTAAACCAACCTTCCTTTCCTGAGGCAATGCCCATTTGATCATGGTGTGCAATTAAAGATATATACATATTTATGTATTCAGTTTGCTAATATAATTTTTTAAAGATTTTTTTATATCAATGTTCATGAGGGATATTGGTCTATAGTTTTCTCTACTTGTGATGTCTTTGTCCTGCTTTGGTATCTCGGTGATAATATGGGCCCCATAGGATTAGCTGGCAAATGTTTGCCCCTCACCTATTGTCATAGATTGCATTGTGCCCCTACACTGAATTCATATGTTGAAGTGCTGACCACCGGTATCTCAGAATGTAACCTTATTTGGAGATGGGGTCTTTACATGGGTAATCAACTTAAAATGAGATCATTAGTGTAGGTCCTAATTTAATCTGATTGGTGTACTTATAAGGGGAAATGTGGACACTGACACAGAGGGAAGACTATGTGAAGACAGAGGGAGAAAATGGCCATCCACAAGCCAAGGAGAAAGTCCTGGAACAGACACTTCCCTCCTACCCTCAGAAGGTAGCAACCCTGCCAACATGATGATCTCAGACTTCCAGCCTCCAGAACTATAAGGCAGTACGTTTCTGTTGTTTAGGCCTTTCAGTTTGGGGTGTTTCTTTATGGCAAACTAATAAACGTATTTTTGGAAAGGGTTTATATAGGATTGGTTACATTTTTTCCTTAAATATTTGATAAAACTCACTGGTAAAGTCATCTGAGGCTATGCTTTGTGGGAAGATTTTTAATTACTAATTCAATTTCTCGTTTGTTATTGGTCTTTTTAGATTTTTAATTTCTTATTGAGTCAGTTTTGGTAATTTTTGTCTTTCTAGAAATCTATCCATCTCATCTAATTTGTATAATTTGCTGTCATTAAGTTGTTCATAATATTCCCTTATAACCCTTCCAGTTTCTGTAGGATTGCTGGTTATATCCCCTTTTATTTCCTGATTTTGGTTATTTATACTTTATCTCTTTTTTGTCAGTCTAGTAGAAGTTTTATCAATTCATCTTTTTAAAGAATCAACTTTTCATTTTTGTTGGTTTTTTTCTTTATTGTTTTTATTTTATTAATTTCTACTCTGATCTGTATTGTTTCTTTCAATGTACTTACTTTGGGTTTGATTTGCTCTTCTGTTTCTACCTTCTTGAGGTAAAACTTAGATTATTGATTACAGATCTTCCTTCTAATTTAAGCATTTAATGCTATGAGTTTTCTTTTGAATATTGCATTAACTGCACTCATACACTTTGGTATGTTTGGTTTTGTTTTCACTCAGTTTGACATATTACCTAATTAGCATTGTGATTTCTTCTTTGACTCATGGGTTATTTAGAAGTATATTTTTCAAAAATTTTGAGGGTTTCCCAAATTTCTTTCTGTGGTTGATTTTCAGTTTGGATCTACCATGGTTGCAAAATATATTTCATGAGTTTAGTCCTTTTAAGTTTATTGGGATTTGTTTTATGATTTAACGTGTCCTAGAAAATGTTCCATGTGGGTTTGAAACCATTATGTAATCTGCTGTTGTTGGAGGGAGTGTTCTATATGTATTAGGTATGTTAGTTTACAGTTGTTCAAGTCTTCAATGTCCTTTTTTATTTCTAGTTTAATTACTGAGAAAAGGGACTTGCAATCTCCAACTATAGCTATTAAATTGTCTATTTCAATTCTGTCAATGTTTGCTTCATTTATTTGTCACTCTGCTATTAGGTGCCTATATATTTACAGATTTTATAGGTTCCCAATGTTGTAATCCTTTTATTATTACACAGTGTTCTTCTTTAATCTCTAGCAATATTTTTGTCATAAATTATATTTTTGCTGATACTAACATAGGTACTCTAGCTATTTATGATAACTGTGCATGATATATGTATATATAAAGTAAAAGTACTTTCAATCTATTTTTGTCCTTAAATCTAAAGCATACTTGAAGACAGTATATACTTGGAACTTGCTTTTTTACCAGATTGATGATAATTGCCTTTTGACTGAAGTTTAAGATGATTGCCATTCACATTTAATTTAGTTGTTATGGTTGGCTATACATTTGCCATTTTGCTGTTTGTTTTCTGTATGTCTCATGTCTGTTTTGTTGCTTTTTCCTCTTTTGCTGCCTTCTTTTGTGTTAAACAAGTATTTTTAGTACGCCATTTCAATTCCTATGTTGTTTTATTAACTATTTAAAAATTAATTTTCAAAGTAGTGGTCTAGGTTACAGTGTGTATCTAAACTTATTGCAACCTGCTTCAGTTTAATAATGGCAGTTCTGGTAAAATATAGCATCTTTGTTCCAGAATAGCTCTATTTCTTCCTCCTTCATCTGTGCTATTATTGCCATATGTATTGTATCTGTATATGTCTCAAATTCAACAGTACATCATTATAGTTATTGATAGGCAATCACTTTAGAAAAGAAATTCAGGGAAAAATGAGAGAGAATAATACATATTTATGCAAGTATCCACATAATTATCATTTCAAGTATTGTTTTGTGTGTGTGTGTGTGTGTGTGTGTGTGAATTCAAGTTACTAACTGGCATCTTTTTTTTTTGTTTTTTTCAGCCTAAAAGTCATCCCTTAGTATTTCTCAAGGGACAGTTCTGATTGCTATACATTTTCTCAGTTCTTGTTTATCTTTGAGTGACTTTATTTTGCCCTCACTTTTGAAAGATAGTTATGTTAGATATATTGGCTAACACTCTTTTTCTTTCAGCTCTTTGAGCATGTCATTCTACTGCCTTCTAGCCTCCATTTTTCCTGCTAGAAAGTCAGCTGATATATTTGTTGTTCTCCTGTACATGACAGTCATTTTTCTCTTACTGCATTCAAGGTTTTCTCATTGTCTTTGGCTTTCAACAATTTGACTATGATGTATGAATCTCTTGTATTTATCCTACTTAGGTTTGTTGGGTTTCTTGAACCTGCCTATGGATGTTTTTCAGCACATTTGGGAAGTTTTCAGGAATTACTACTTCAGTTTTTTTTTTTTTTTTTCTGTCCCTTTCATTCTCCTCTTTTGGGACTCCCATTACATGTATGCTGGTATTCTTCATATTGTCGGGAGGGTCTCTGTGGGTCTGTTTATTTTCTTTCAATAATTTTTCTCTGTGTTCCTTGGAGAGTATAGTATCTATAATCTATATGGACTTTTTTTCTTCTGTCATCTCACATCTATTCTCAAACCCATTTTTCATTTTGTTGGTTATATTTTTCAACTCTACTTTTTCTTTGGTTCTTTTTATAGTTTATATTTTTATATTAAGATCCTCTATTTTCAATTGTTGTTATAGTATTTTCCTTTAATTCTTTTAACATAGGTTCCTTTAATACTTATGCATACTTATAATAGCTGCTTTTATGCCTTTGTCTGTTACTTCCAACATCTGGGCACAGTCAGAATTCATGTCTATTGACTGCTTTTATTCTTGAATATAGAATATAGTCACACTTTTCTATTACTTTGTGTATATCATAATTTTTGTTTAACACTGATATTTTGGATAGTATATTGATAATATCTTGTTGAAACTCTAGGTTCTAATTTTCCATTCTGAGATTCTCTTTTCTTTATTTTTGTAACTTTCCTGTACTTAAACTGTAGAATCTATTTCCTTTGTTGTGAGTGGCCACTGATAAATTTGCTTAGTTTTTTCATGCTTTAAAAAATTTTTTTTAGCCTAACTTCCTGTGGGTCATCTGTATGTCTCCATAGCTTAGTGATCAACTAGTGATTTAGGCAGGATCACTAGTGCTCAACTATCTTGAATTTGTAAAAGTTCCACTCTCTGCCAATGAATCTGTTTCTGGGTTGGGGAATGCATTCAAAATTCAGCCAGTTCTCATGAATGTTTTGGCTTTCCTTTTATATCACGTTCTCTCAAGTCTCCCTTGCACATGTGTGTAGTTTCCCAATCATCCAGGGATGTGTGGAGAGTTTATCTAGCCCTTCGATAGCTTTCTAATTTCTAAGAAATAAGTTATTATATTATTTATTATTTCTCCCCATAAATTCCTGACTGGGCTGCCCCTTGCCCCAGATGGGATTGCAACCTCAGCCTAGCAGAGCTACAGGTTTTCCCCATTCTTTTTTTTTTTTTTTTTTTTTTTTTACCAGCTTGGTTATTTTAATTAGCAACACTACCAGTGAGAGTTTTACTCTCTGCCCTAAATTAAATCTGCCCCTAGCAGTGAAGCTGCTGATGTTCTTAGACATGCCCTAGTAGTAAAAATTAACTAATATTGACAAATGAACTGGGGTGGAGGATCAGAGCCCCCCAGGCAAGAAGCTTCAGATTCCTGCTCTCCTTATAGAAAATACGAGGGGCGCCTGGGTGGCTCAGTTAGTGAAGCATCTGGATCTTGATTTCGGCTCAGGTCATGATCTCACAGTTTATAAGTTTGAGCCACACATCAGACTTTACATGGAGCGTGGAGCCTGCTTTAAATTCTCACTCTCCTGTCTCTCTCTCTGTCCCTCCCCCATTCATGCTCTCTCTCCCTCTCTCTCTAAATAAGCAACAACAAAAAAAAATTGAATAGGCTTTCACAAACAAAAATTTTTCAGTTATTTGTCTTTTGAAGAGAGGATCTTCCAACCTTTCAGGCCACCATAGCTAGAGGTATTATCTCTAATTTATATTTATGATCTTTTTTTATGTTTAAATCTGTAGTCCTCCTAGAATTTTAATTTTATTTATAGTTTGAGATAAAGGATATAACTTATTTTTTCCCCAGATGAATGGAAAATTTTCCAAACATTTGGCTGATTGAACAAATATCCAGTCTCAGTTGGTTTGTATATAATTTTTAAGTGAGACTAATGTTGCTTATGTGTGTATGTATGTTGTGTAGCTGTGAAAGGAAATGACATGTAGGTGGTCAAAATAAACTGAATCACTGCAATATGTCAAGATAGGGTATAAGAATCTGCATGTGACAGATGAAACTAATCTGCAGAAAACTTCCCAGAAATCACTAATGTTTAGACTGTATTTGGAGCTGTGTCATGTCTGAATTTGGCTCATTATGACTCTTCATACTTGGCTTTTATACCCTGTCTACATCTTTTCCTGTATCTAACCTCAGCCCAGCATTTTGGTTTTAGCTTTTTTTGCCATTTTGGTGTATTTTAGACAACAATGCAAGGCCTTTCTTATGAATTCAACACCTCTTTCTCAGCTAATTGAGCTATGGTTATTTGCTCCAGCAGGAGGAATGAAATAGAACCTAGTCTTCAATGCTCAGATTGCATTGGGCCTTCTCTCTTCTTTGGTCAGAATGTTAAATGTCTCCATGAATATATCAAGTGTTTCCACGGGCTCAGAGCCAGTACTCGGACATATTTTTTCTCTACAGGGCATAGGAGGATGGACTCACACTGGAACTTTCACTCTTCCTTATTTTGCCATGTTTTAGAACCAATGGCTTCTACTTGAAGTGCTCCAGTTCATTCCTATTGTCTTGATCTTGCTTTACAAAGCCATCCAAAAGGGGCCAAAAGCTGCAAAAGAGTAGGAGGCTCTTGAGACACTTTGAAAATAAGTCCCTGTCTCCACTTTTTAGAATGAGTTTGGTTTTGGATGCTGATATGGATACAAACAAGATGTTGCTACCACTACATAGTAAGATGTGAGATGGCTCCCTTGGCCTAACACACTGTTTTGTTCCCAAAATACCAGTACGAAAAAATTACTAAAATCGAGGTGCAATAGAAGAGGCCACCTAACTTCCTAAGTCTTCCCAGGAGTGACACGTATTATGATCCAATGTGTAAATGTGTTATTATATGATGACACAGACAAGATTTCTCAAAATCTTACCAGATTGTTGCCTGAGACATCATAGCATAAGTGTTTGACATAACTATTAAGGAACACCAAAAAAAAACCCCAAAAGCAAACAGCAATAGACTTATTCTAGACTTGAGTACTGATCATGTTATCAACAGTTCTGATTTTAGAGTAAGCTATCAAACACAACTTATACAAGAAAAATAAACTTTTGGCAATGATCCTTTACTAGGGAATATTCAGTAAATCACTGTAGAATGAGGTAAGACCCCCACCTTCTCCATAACAATTCTTTGTTCACTTTCTTTAGGGTACTCTTCAGCACCATAATTCAACATGAGGAATGTGTCCTGAATGGAAAATAGGCTTTGCCTCTCAGGCAGGTATGTCTAGCTTCATAACCATTAGAGACAATGAATGCAAAGCACACCACGTATAACATATACTCAATAAGTGATATTTATCAATATCATTATCATAATTCTTATTATCTTGTGATATGGCTAATATGAACTTATTTTCAAGGATACAAGCTACCCCTAAAAGACACGATAGGGGCAAGTTTTCCTCTGACAAGCTAAGGCCCAGAAGACCCTGAGAGCCTAAAGCAGGATCACTTCATGTGGCACCACTGTACTAGAGCTCACTCAGCCCCACCTGGAAGCCTCTGCTGACTTTTACTGGTTGTACTGTCAGTGGAGGCAGCTATGCAATGCTGTGGGTGTGGTGTTATGTGGGAAACAATAGGCCTGCTGAGGAGGATTGTCTCTGATACCATTTATTTAGGTTGGGAGAATATCTCTGGCTGCCTCCCTGGACAGCATTATAGGGGAAGTGCACAGGCTTTGAGATTTGGATCCAGCCCCATCATTTCCTAGCTGCGTGAATTTGGCAAATTGCTTCATCTCTCAGAAAACCAAGTCTATTATTTGTGAAACAGGAATAATCATACCTTGCAGGATTTTTGTGAAAATTGGAGATAATATATAGGAAGTACTCAGTACACCCTAAGTGCTACACGTGATGATACTTAAATGCTTTAGCAGCATCTTTTAATGACCCTTATCTTAGAGGTTTTATGTACAGATTAAAAGAAGAAATATGTGTGTAAAGTACATGATACATAATAGATCCTTAACAATCAGTAAACTCTTATGTAAATTTCAAAGAGTACAGTTATTTAATGGGCGCCTTTAAGTATAACTCTCAATTTGGAGTTAAGAGGCTTATTTTAGTCTTGGCTCTAGTGCTAACACACTGTGTGTTCTTGAGCAAAACACTCTGGGCCTCAGTTTCCTCACTCAAAAGTTAGATATTTAGATAAATAAGGAACCAAAATGTCCCTTTTTATACTAAAAAGGATACTTTCTTATGCCTTGTAAGGAAGGAGCATTAAGATACTGGGGAGCATTCCAGAAGCTCAACTAACACTAACAAGTTAGGGTCATTAACTTTGCAAAATGAATGAATTCATTGCAAATGAAAGTGGAAGCAAATGGTTTATCCACAGCCAAGTTCATTCATTGAGATATATTTGCTGTGCACCTGAGTCCTAGAGAAAATTGCACTGGGTGCTTCTGAGCTCCTTCAAAAGAGATGTTTGATGGAGTCTTACATGTTTTCTTACATCAAAACAGTGAGCATACTTCAAATTTAGAAGCAGGCTTTTCTCCTCTTGTTAAGGAAGCAGTGAACATATCACCTCAACCTTCTTTCTAGCAATATTAGCTATTAGCAATACTAGTCTGAACCCACCTGCTATTTTCATTTTTTTATTTTTAAGAAAAACATCTTTTGGGGCGCCTGGGTGGCTCAGTCGGTTGGGCGGCCGAGTTCGGCTCAGGTCATGATCTCGCGGTCCGTGGGTTCGAGCCCCACGTCGGGCTCTGTGCTGACAGCTCAGAGCCTGTAGCCTGTTTCAGATTCTGTGTCTCCCTCTCTCTGACCCTCCCCCATTCATGCTCTGTCTCTCTCTGTCTCAAAAATAAATAAACGTTAAAAAAAATTAAAAAAAAAAAGAAAAACATCTTTTGACAGTCTGAGATCAAGTTTACCCTGAAAGAACCTTTCCTCTTAATTAGAAATCTATTAAAGACATGCTCTTCAAAGCATTTCTTTGAATGAAATGCCATGGGGGGCAGGGTGGCAGTGAATGAGGAAGATTCTCTGCTTTAGGGATTCTTGAAACAGATGTTATTACTGGGTTACTCAGATGCCTTAGCCAGCAGACACATTCTTCATTCTTCATTTATTTGTTTTGGTATGCTCAGTGCCAGGAACATAGTAGTCACTGTTTGTTGAACAAATGAAGGAATGAAAGAAATATCTTTTCATGTTCTCCAAAGAGAATAGCATAAACTATCTTGAATGTGGTAATGATAGATTCTATTTTTAATAGAAATTAACTGAGAATGGCACCTGGGCTTTTGGAAATTGGATTTGGGAATAGTTAGGGAAGGAGAGAGACTGGTTTGGCAGTCTTCCTTCAGATGGAGGATGAGATACAATAGTGTGGAGAACAGGTTTAACAACCTGTTGCTGCGGGATTTCACATTCAGTCTCCAACCCAAAGAAGGCCTGGTGGCCTTCCCCATCAATGGTTTTGTGTTAAGCATGCATGTATTGTGGGAGCTGGGAAGGAATGGCTGAGCCCAACTAAGCTAGTGGGAAGAAGGAGAAGTTGCAAAAGGAAACCCTCTGAGACTGAAGATGCTCTTATATGTGAGATGGAACACATGAATGAGCCTTCAGCTCATTCGGGACTTGGCCCTTCTCTCTGTGCTGGTGGCTTTCCATACTGAGGATGTCCCTTTCCCTTACAGAGGACCAAGAGCTTCACTTTATCCCTAGCAGTGTGTATTGCTCATGGTAGCATCGGAGAACCAGACAATGTCCGGGTGGTATGAAGTAGAAAGAAGAGTATTAGACTAGAAGTCATGGCTTAACTGGTAAGCTATGTGGCTTTGGGCAAACTGTTTAACCTTTTTGGGTCTGTGTGCCAATATCTGTAAGGTAAGGTCAGGAGATTGGACCAGGTGATCTTTTTTTTTTAATTAAAAAACTTTTTTTAATGATTTCACTTATATGTGGAATCTAAAAAAACAAAACAAATGAACAAGAAAACAATAAAACAGAAATACACTCATAAATACAGAGAACAAACTGGTGGTTGCCAGTGGGAAAGGAAGTGAGGGAATAGGTAAAATAAGTGAAGGGGATTAAGAGGTACAAACTTCCAGCTATAAAACAAAAAAAGTCACAGGGATAAAAAGTACAGCATAGGGAATGGAATTCAATAATATTGTAATAATTTTATATGTTGACACACAATAACTACACATACAGTAATGAGCATTTTATAATGTATATAATTAATAAATCACTATGTTGTACACTTGAAACTAATATATTGTATGCTAACTATACTTTCATAAAGAATCTATTCTCTTTATAACAAGACATAATTGGAAACATTGGTTATATTGCCAAGGCTTTGATTTGAATTTCATGTTTGAAAATATGCATACAATTTAATATGGCCAGATAATTTTTAGGAACTAAGATTGGCTTTAAAAGAACCCTGGAAAACCTGGCCTACTACCTTGCATACAGGGTTCCCAGTAGCCTTGCCAGATGAGTAAGAAAGATCACTTCCTGAAAGGCTGAGGAACCTCAGGATATCTTCGGGACCTCAGGAAAATAGAAATTCACTGAAATCTATAGGTATTCCAAGTAAAGTCTGATGGTGAGTTCTTGGCATTAATTCTTAGCCTCAAAGTTTCTTAAAAGATAAATCTATGATTTCTTATAAAAGTTGCAGCAAAGTAGATTTTAAAAGATCCTGTATGGTCAATCACTATTCTTTTCTTTTTTTTAATATAATTATTTTCAAGTTAGCTAACATACAGTGTATACAGTGAGTTCTTGGTTTTTGGGGTAGATTCCCATGATTCTTTGCTTACATACAGCACCTAGTGCTCATCCCAACAAGTGCCCTCCTCAATGCCCATCACCCATTTTCCCCTCTCCCCTGTTCCCCCATCAACCCCTAGTTTGTTCTCTGTATTTATGAGTCTTTTATCGTTTGCCTCCCTCTCTGTTTGAAACTATTTTTACTCCTTCCCTTCCCCCATGGTCTTCTGTTAAGTTTCTCAAATTTCACATATGAGTGAAAATATATGATATCTGTCTTTCTCTGTCTGACTTATTTCACTCAGCATAATACCCTCCAGTTCCATCCACATTGTTGCAAATGGCAAAATTTCATTTTTTCTCATTGCCATGTAGTATTCCATTGTATATATAAACCACATCTTCTTTATCCATTCATCAGTTGATGGACATTTGGGCTCTTCCCATAATTTGGCCATTGTTTAAAGTGCTGCTATAAACATTGGGGTACATGTACCCCTATGAATCAGCACTCCTGTATCCTTTGGATAAGTTCCTAGTAGTGCTATTGCTGGGTTGTAGGATAATTCTACTTTTTAATTTTTTGAGGAACCTCTATATTATTTTCCAGAGAGGCTGCACCAGTTTGCATTCCCACCGCTAGTGTAAGAGAGTTTCCATTTCTCCACATCCTTACCAGCAGCTGTTGTTTCTTGAGTTGTTAATTCTAGCCACTCTGGTGTGAGGTGGTATCTCAATGTGGTTTTGATTTGTATTTCCTTGATGATGAGTGATGTTGAGCATCTTTTCATGTGTCTATTGCTCATCTGGATGTTTTCTTTGGAAAAGTGTCTTCTGCCCATTTCTTCACTGGATTATTTGTTTTTCAGGTGTTGAGTTTTGTTCAGTTCTTTATAGACTTTGAATATGAACCCTTTATCCAATAGGTCATTTGCAAATATCTTCTCCCATTCTATTGGTTGCCTTTTAGTTTTGTTGATTGTTTCCTTTGCAGTACATAAACTTTTTATCTTGATGAGGTCCCAATAGTTCATTTTTACTTTTATTTCCCTTGCCTTCAGAGGTGTCGAGTAAGAAGTTGCTATGGCTAGGTCAAAGAGGTTGTTGCCTGTTTTCTCCTCTAGTATTTTGATGGTTTCCTGTCTCACATTTAGGTCTTTCATTCATTTTGAGTGTATTTTTGTGTGGTATAAGAAATTAGTCCAATTTCATTCCTCTGCTTGCTGCTGTCTACCGCTTCCAGCACCACATACTAAAGAGACTGTCTTTTTCCATTGGATACTCTTTCCTGCTTTGTCAAAAATTAGTTGGCCATATATTTGTGGGTCCAATTCTGTATTCTCCATTCTATTCCATTGGTCTATGTGTCTGTTTTTGTGCCAGTATCATACTGTCTTGATGATTACAGCTTTATAGTAGAGGCTAAATGCTGGGATTGTGATGCCTCCCACTTTGGTTTTCTTTTCCAACATTACTTTGGCTATTTGGGGTCTTTTGTGGTTCCATACAAATTTTAGGATTGTTTGAGCTCTGAGAAGAATGCCAGTGCAATTTTGAGTATGGGTATTATTCTGTTTCATTGAATCACTTAGTTCTCTAATTCTCCCCTCGTGGTCTACTATTTTTTATCTCTCTCTTTCTCACCTTCATCATTTTCCGTAATTTTATCTTCTATTTCACTTATTCTCCCCTCTGCTTCCTTCATTCTTGCTGCCACTGCATGTAGTTTATTTTGCACCTTATTTACAACATTTCTTAATTCATTGTGACTATTTCTTAGTTCCTTTATCTCTGCAGCAATAGATTCTCTGCTGTCTTCTATGCTTTTTTCAAGCCCAGCTATTAATCTTATGACTATTACTCTAAACTCTTGATTAGATATATTGTTTATATCTATTTTGAGCAATTCTCTAGCTGTAAATTCTTCCTAGAATTTTTTTGAGAAGAATTCTTCTGTTTTGTTATTTTGGTTAGTTTTCTGTCCTTTGTATGTTTTAATATCTTGTTATGTGTCCTGCACCTGCGAGTACTACTATATTAAAAAGGGGTCATATGCTGTCCAGGGCCTGGCCATTCAGGAGGTATTTTTGGAGTGTGTTGCATGCTCTCTGTTGTTTTGTCTCTTGTTGCTTTATCTCCCCACTTGTAGTGGTAGTTTGAACCTTCCACCAGGTGTGCTTTGATTTGTTCATTGAAGTAACCCTGGAAAAATTTTTAAATAGGGCGTGTGGTAGAAGAAGCCGTATCCCATACAAAGAGAGAAATGACAGGGGCAGGGAAAAAAAAAGAAGAATACAATATTGACAAGGCAGGGAATCAAAGAAATTATAAATCCAGAGAGAGAGAGAGAGAGAGAGAGAGAGAGAGAGAGAGGAAAATAAAGAAGAAGGAGATACAGCAGAGGTTTAAAAAGAATAGATTAAAAATATTTGCTTAAACAAGCCAACAACCAGAATAGAGAAGGGAAGAAACAAGAGGAAGAAAAGAATGGAAAAAATTATACACACACACACACACACACATACACACACACACAGGGTAAGAATTTTTCAAGAGTCAAATAAGAAAAATCAAATCAAAACTGCTGGACCAATATCTGATGGTGCCTTGGAACTGGTGGCTGCATTGGTCTGGAGGAGGGGCTGTCTGGTTTGGTCAGTGCCACTCTTGCTCTGGTAGATATGCAGTTACCAGGCATGGAGGGGTATGATTTGGTGAAAGTGGGTCCCACCTCCACTGTGGGCCCACTGTTCATTCCCTGAAGCCCCACCTTGTTGGTGATGGGGAGAAAAATGGCAACACCCCAGTCTCTCCTCCCCAGATTGGTGTCCCAGACCACTCTGTTTAGTTTTTTTTTTTTTTTTTTTTTTTTTTAAATAAGTCCTAGTTAGTTAACATATAGTGTAATAATGGTTTCAGGAGTAGAATTTAGTGATTCATCACTTACATATAACACCCAGTGCTCATTCCAACAAGTGTCCTCCTTAATGCCCCTTGCCCATCCAGCCCATCCAGCCCATCCAGCCCATCCCCCCAACACCCTGCCAGCAACCTTCAGTTTGTTCTCTGTATTTAAGAGTCTCTTATGGTTTGTCTCCCTCTCCGTTTTTATGTTATTTTGCTTCCCTTCCCTTATGTTCATCTGTTTTGTATCTTAAATTTCACATATGAGTGAAATCATATGATATTTGTCTTTCTTTGACTAAGTTATTTCACTTAGCATAATACATTCTAGTTCCATCCACGTTGTTGCAAATGGCAAGATTTCATTCTTTTTCATCACCTAGTAGTATTCCATTGTGTGTGTGTGTGTGTGTGTGTGTGTGTGTGTGTGTACACACACACCACATGTTCTTTATCCATTCATTCATCAGTCATTGGACATTTGGGCTCTTTGCATAATTTGATTATTGTTGATAGTGCCACTATAAACACTGGGGTGCATGTGTCCCTTTGAATCAGCAGTTTTGTATCCTTTGGATAAATACCCAGTAGTGAAATTGCTGGGTCATAGGGTAGTTGTATTTTTAACTTTTGAGGAACCTCCATACTGTTTTCCAGAGTGGCTGGACCAGTTTGAATTACCACCAGCAGCACAAAAGGTCTGCATCCTTGCCAACATCTGTTGTTGCCTCAGTTGTTAATTTTAGCCATTCTGACAAGTGTGAGGTGGTTTTGATTTGTATTTGCCTGATGATGAGTGATATAGAGCCTTTTTCCATGTGTCTGTTGGCCATCTGGATGTCTTTGGAAAAATGTCTATTCATGTCTTCTGCCCATTTCTTCACTGGATTACTTGTTTTTCAGGTGTTGAATTGATACATTCTTTATAGAGTTTGGATAGTATCCTTTTATCTGATATGTCTTTTGCAAATATCTTCTCCTTTTCCATTGACTGCCTTTTAATTTTCCTGATTATTTCCTTCCCTGTGCAAAGCTTTTTATCTTGATGAGGCCCCAATAGTTCATTTTGTTTTTGTTTCCTTTGCCTCTAGAGACATGTCAGGTAAGAAGTTGCTGTGGCTGAAGTCAAAGAGGTTGTTGCCTGTTTTCTCCTCTAGGATTTTGCTGGCTTCCTTTCTTACATTTAGATCTTTCATCCATTTTGAGTTTATTTTTGTGTGTAGTATAAGAAAATGGTCCAGGTTCATTCTTCTGCATGTTGCTGTCCAGTTTTCCCAACACCATTTGCTGAAGAGACTGTCTTTTTTCCATTGGATATTCTTTCCTGCTTCGTCAAAGATTAGTTGGCCATACATTGGTGGGTCCATTTCTGAATGGATATCCCACTGAGGATAACATTAGCTGTGGGTCCTTCATATATGGACTTTATGGACTAGGTGGTCTTTTATACTCAGCAGCATGTGCTGTGTTAGGTGCCAGGTACGAGGCCAGCAGTGGAATCCAGAGTTGAGTCACACACAGGCCTGATTCTTAGTCTTGGTGATAAGGGCTATAAGAGAAGTTAATAAAAATTGCCATCAGGTTAAGAGAAGGAAATGACTAATTCTGTTTGCTAAGGCTTGAGAGCTGATACTGAGGAGAAATGTATTAGTTCTGTCATCATTCACTTAATCCAGAAATCTTGGCTAGGTTCCTACTGTATATACAAGGAGTGGAGAAGTGGCCATGAAAGTAAGCAGCTAGGATCTTTACCCTCATTCAGTTGAATCCAAGCTAGAGTGGTGGGGGAGGTTGGGAAGGAGGACTATTCCCATCAAACATCTAGTGAACACATTGCCTTGTCCAACATTCCTACAGTGTAGGTTGTATCTCCATTGCACAGTGAGAAAACTGAGACCTGCAGGAATGAAACTATTTGCTGAGATCACATAATAGAAATCCTAAGGCCTTAAACTTCCCTCTGCCTGTCTTCAGAGCTCCAGAATTTAACTCTGATGCCATTCAGGCAACAAGGAGGCTTCACAGCCCATTGAGTGCATGCTGGTTTTGCCTGTCCAGAAGTCCTTCTCTGGGTGACAGATTATGTATTTTCCTTTGGAGATCTAACCCTTTCCACTCAAAGTACATTTCTCATACCACCCCACCCCCACCCCTTAACTCCCAGGCTTCAGAAGTGAGGCCCTCCCTCAGGCTTGGCCTGTCAGAGCATGCATCTTTTTGGACACCGTGATGGGCCCAGTGACAGACGTATGACCAAGCTCTACAGGTTGGAGTCAATGCCTGGGCTTTTGCTGAGAATATTGAAAAAGAGTCTTGCTCTTTGTCCTAGGATTTTTAAACTGTGGACTGTTAGCCCAGACCAGCTAGTGGTCTTCTTTCGTCCTGCAAGGGGAGAGGCTGCCTGCCTGAGTATGAAGCTGACAGAGAGGAAAGTAGGCTCAGAGCAACAATTCCCAGACAACAAAATTTGAGCCCTTGGATCTAATTTTGCCTAAAATGGGAAAATTAGAAATTTTACAAATTAGAAATGGGCAACTTAAAAACCATACTTCTCAATTCCATGAGCTAATAGGTTCCTTCCATCCACTTAAGATAGGCTGGGTTACTATCACTTACAATCAAGAATCCTGGAGAATACAACCTCCAAGAGTGTGTGCAGAAGTTGTATTTCTCTGTCTCCCTAGTATGTTCTTCACCACACCTGCAAAAAGTCTCCATCAACCTCACCTTAACTTTGTTCTGGGAGGTTAACAGGATGTGGTCTTTGCAGAAGTCTTTTGCACTCTGCTCTTTCTCAAAACTCTGTCCCCAGGGCTGTCACTATTGATGCTAGTCTCCATAAACCAAGGGGTGGATTGGGCAGCCTCCCTGTTGAGCATTCACCAGCATCTCTCTGTCTGCTCCAGAGCCTCTGCCACCCAGCTCTGGTTCCTTTCCTCACCATGCCGGTACTCCAGACACAGCTCCCTCTAACTTTGGGATGTCACATTGAGAGTTTGTGTGTTGTGAGACTGGTAGAAACATGGGTAGAGGTTTGAGAATGACCAGAGGGGACAGCTTCTTCCCTGGTCCTAGTTTCTAGTAATGTCTTATTTGGGCTTTGAATCCCAGAACTCACCCCTGGATAGCGTGCCTGATGCAGCTCTTGTCCTTACAAGCCTGAGGGCCAAAGCAGGAATGCTTCTGGCATTGCCCAGGAAAGCTTGGTCAGGGGTCTCAGCTGTTAAAGAGAAATTATTCTGGCACTAGTTAAGATGATAATATTCAAGATTACTGCAACAAGGGTCAACTCTACTGCAATAGGGGAGAGAGATTTAGCTCGACTCTGAATACGAGGACAAGTCAGGATTTATAAGCAACAAGCTGAATAAAAGGGTCAGTAGCTGGGAAATTAGCAAGAGGAGACATCAAAGGTAGGAGGATTCTTGCTAAAAATAAGCCAAGGACAGGTGGGTGATCAGGAACCTGGTCATATATTAAGGTTGATCAGATATCAAGGATGGGGAATGGTTTCACATGATTCTTTGCTAAGACTGGGTTTGTCTTGGGCCCAAGGATGAGGCCTAGTCAAAGGGAGGGACCAGAAGAGCCTAACTAAAGCTTGGTTAAGGAGAGAGTCTTAGTCACAGCTGTGACCTTAGATGGTTTGGAATTTTCCTTCTGGGCATCCAAGCGCTCTCCCTCTTCCAGCAGGGTCTGGGGTTGAAGACTACAGCAAGTGCTTCAGCGGGGTACACTCAGAATCATGTGTTGGAGGCTCTTGTGTCTATGGCTCTCTGTAAGAGTCACCTGTATCAGTATTTAAGCAGATACTTTTAACAACCTCTGGATAGTGTTGGATATCTGAGTTGCACAACGCTGTGATTCTCAATACCCAACAAATGCTTCTGGAGACCTCAGGCTTTCAGCCGTAACTTGAGGCCATAAATGAATTCACACACTGGGCCTCTGAGGCACCCTCTCTATCACCTGCCTCTTTCTCTTTTGATCCCTGCTTCCATTGAAGCATCTGGTATGGTACTTCAGCCATGGATGAAGGGCTCTCTCCCTGCTGTTACAGGAGCATGTCCTGAGGCCAGTCTCACCTTTTGGTAAGAAAGAGCTTCACAAAGCATCATTGATAACCAATCCAATTTCTGTCTGAGGATATGGGACTTAGTTCCTGAGGTGCTTCATAGTAACATTTGGGTTGGACCAAGACCTCCAAATAAAGTCACTCTAGAAGCCTGCAATCCCTTTCTAGGGAGGGAGCCATCCTTGTCAGGGTGTTGTAGAGAATCCAGCTTGCAGATCAACCTCCATGACATGTGGGAGGCAGGTTTGATGGAATCCCACATTTAGGGAGAGTGGGTGAGTCCTGGGTAAAAGGAATCCAGCATGGGAAGCCATATATTTTTTAGTAGTGCCTAGGAAATAGTAAGAGAGTAGAATTCCAAGGATAGCCTGATGCACCCCCTGAAACCAGATATGGGGACAAAGCTATATGTGGCCTTAGAGTCCCATTGTGCTGAATTCCAGAATCCCACAATATTTAGGTTTCTCTATATTCTCCTTAAGTGAGTTAGAGAGGATACAATCATTAGAATGAGGTTTCCTTCCCAGAAGACCCTGTTGAACTCTACTGAGACTAGTGACAGATCTACACTCTTGACTAGAGATCAAGGCCATTGTGGGTGGAAGCTTCTCTGTAGAGAGGGACAGAGCTGTGGTGTGGTGTCTCCTCAGTGCTCACTCACATGTAAGGACAGACCTTGGGGATTTACAGGAATGTGTGGAGTGAGGGAGAAAAACCTTGCAAGAATTGAAATTCTTAAGTGTTCCAGGGGGTCCTTACAGCAAGAGAGACCTGGATATTAATGTTGTGCTCACATCTGGCTTACTCTGGGAAGGCTATAGCGATCTCAGGCACATTGAAGGTGGGGAGGGGGTCATGAGGCATCTTTTAATTCTCAGCAGAGTGTGAATTTGCACCAAGTCTAAGATTCCAACCTTTCTCTCCCTGTCCTTCTCTGTTGCCTGATTCTCAATGCCCTATCACCACAAGGATGGTGCAGGAATTATAAGAGGACTTGCTAAGCTTTGTATCTCTTGGGAGAGGGGGCCCATGCCGGCAGGATAGGGAAGTGTCACCAGGATTCTTAAGAGGGATGGATCTTGCATGTGAGGTGTGCCTGAGGGGGTGTGACACGCAAAATTCTGGGGGAGGTGCTTAGAGCTACAGGAGACAATTGAGTTCTGCAAGTGCTTGGGAGCAGAACATTAATGGACCAGAGAGGAACAGGACCTTGCAGTGAATGTCAGGGTGCTCTAATTTATCTTCCTCACTGGTCTCTCAGGAAACCCTCATTATTAACTTCTCCACCAAGGCCTACAAGACCTCTATTAAAATGCAAATGAGATTTGCTAAGGACATCCCAATGAGCCCTTACTAACAATTAATGCCTTAGCTGACCCTCCTTACTTAGCAGGGAATTAGTCCTAGAAGAGGACCTAAGGCAACTAAATTTTGATGGGAGGGGGTGAGAAAAGGATCTCAATGTGGGTGAAGCTGGGAATGTGGCCCACCAGAAAAGCAAGCAGCAGCATGACAGCATGGAGGGAATGACTTTCTAGGGAACACAGAAGAGAGATGAACAGAAGAGGCCTCAGACCAATGACATCAGCTCTCCATTTCACTTGGGGGAGAAATTATTCATCGTACTTAGCACCAGCCTTTCCTGATGCATGGCCAACACCTCAGAAGTCAGATTTCCTTAATGACACATTTTCAAGAGTATCAGGAGTCCAAATTACACATGCCCCCTGCCCCCATCCCCCCAACAGTGGTTCTCTTGGTCCTTTTAGGTGGACAGTCTTTGTTCCCTAGCTGCCCCAGCCAGCCGCCACTAACTGCATGACTTTTAGCTTTAAACAAAAGGTTTTCTAGAGGCCCCTCAAACAGAGACAATCTCTGGGCAGCAGGCAAAGGATAGTAGACATGCTTTACTTTATAAACAATTAATATGAGAAATCTTGGTCTTTTAGCCTGGAATTATTTTCAGATTCAAATCAGACTTATAAATTTAGACTTCCCTTTGAGTTTTCTGAGCCTCTTGAATGTTCCATGTCACCTAGTGGTGAGCTGTGGAACCGCAGGGTGTGTTTTTCAAAGCACTTGCTTAGTCATTGGTCCGATTTGGGGACTCCCTTTGCTAGTAGGTGGTTTATGGAAGAAAAGAAAGGTATGTTCCAGTCATTCAAAGTTGAAATTTTTTTCCTTGTCTCAGGACATCTAAATGGATCCTCCAACTCATTCTTAATTCTAGAAAGGCAGATCAAATGTTTAATGCTTAAAACTGGCATATTAATTTTATATCAAATTTAAAATAGAGTTATGATCTGTATAACATTTTATGGAACATTGGGGCCCTTTGGATAATCAATATATTCGGTTCATTTATGACAATTTTATAAGGATAGAACCATAATTTTGCTCTTTTAATTTTGTAGACATTTATAGTTATTTCATTGTATATTACTGGTCATTTGTGTAATTTACTTGATGTCGATTTCCTGGCCAGAGTTTTTCCCCTCCCTCGTCCTCTCCTCCATATCAGACTTTCCTGCATCTGGCTGAATTATGTTTCCCAGTGTTACAGAGAAATCAGGGACTTCCTGGATAAATCAGCCCAAATTGGAATCTCTTGAGATATGTGAGTATTGTTAAAAAAACAAAATCCAACTGAATAAATTTTGAAGATTTCATTGGCTTTATCTGATGATTCATGAGTTGGGTAGCATCCAGTCTAGCATACAGAAAGGAGCTCTGAGGTGCTGTACAAAATAAAAGACTTTTATAGGCAGAAGGGAGCAAGAACAAGGAAATTATGCTGGGTGAAAAAGCTAACTGGTTATTGCAAGGTCACTTCACTTTAGGGGATGGCAGAGGCCGATGGGGCAGATTACCTAACAAGTACTGCTCAGGCAATTCCTGATTGGCTGGTTTAAGATTCCATTTCTGGGACAGCCAACACTGTAATTAAGTTCAGTCTCAGCTTGGTGATGTGGGGCTTAGCATGAATGACTCCATTTGGGGCCTGTTGTCTTGTTTTTAACAGGATAAACACATTTTGAGAAATGGAAACCAAGAAGCTAATGTTTTTGAGACATTAATATCACAGAGCATGAATAAATTCTTGAAATGCATGTCAGCCCTCACTCAGCCTTTGGACTCGCTCCTGGGTGCGTAGAGTCTCAGTCAGGGAGAAGGCTGCCTCTGGTTAGGAAGCACATGCCTCTGCATCTGCCCACCTTGCTGTCCCTCTGCTTCTCTTGTTTTGTTTGGCTTGGCTTCCTCTATTCTTTTACAAAACAGCTGGTGAGTTTGTGATCACAAGAAGGAACAAATGAGCAGGCTTGGCTGAGACCTTAAAATTAAAATGAACTCACTACCGAATGAGGGCATTTTCTGTGTGGACACCTCTGAGCTTTGGTTCCATTTTTTTCTCATCATACCTCGGTGGAGATCCATTTCCTTAAGATGGGGCAGTCAGAATCTTTGGTTCATCCCTGAATCAGGATGGGCCTTGAAGTTCCCTGAAGACATGGATGCCATCACTTAATGCCTTAATTCTCGGAATTAATGGAAACTGGTGACAAACCTGAAATGGTGGAAGCCCTCTGGAGACTAAACTTGAAATTAATATTTTGCAGTACAAAAAAAAGCCAAAATAGGTTCTTCTTTTCCTTAGAGATTAGTTTGATGTGAGATATTTATGATTCCAGAAACCACATGCTAGGCTGTAATTGAGCATAATTGTTGCCCTGCATGCTGCCAAGCGCTGGTCTTGAGGCATCCTACAGATTCCCATTAATTTCTTGATTGGGCTCTAAAAAACAGAGCTGCCACTGACAGGGCCAGAAAGAGCTGTGTCTGATCTGTATGGTCTTTAAATGAAGGAGTCACCGGCTGTCCATTTGGCCAGTGCTGTTCCTCCTGGCCGTGGGGCCTGTATCTGTGATTGTAGGCTTCATTGCCAACACACTTTCTTGGAGTTCTGTGGTGGTATCTTCTTGTCCTTAGAAGAGCTCCACACAAGTAAAAAAGTAAATGGACAATGGGAAAATTCATATTAATGACTCACACACACATCCCCCAAACTCCCAGAATATAAGATAAATCCTTTGCAATTATCTGGTTATTTCATGTGAGAGTTTTGGAACAAGCCTAAATTATTTGGATAATTACCTTTTCCTTTTTGTTCAACATGTTTACAGCCCACATTCCAGAAATGCCACCCAGCAGGTTCTTACACAGCCTGGATTCTGCTTCTCCCGCTGGCATGATTTGGGAAACTGTCTGGGAGTATAACTCTTTACTCCTAAATATCAGCCTCCAAAGGTTAGGTGTATGTCCCCAAGATAACTGACAGTGTTAAAAAAAAAATCTCTCCTAAATATTTGTGTCTGGTGTCCTGCCTTCATAAATACAATCCATGGAGCAGAAGTTAATTTTTGCTGATTACATTTGTCCAAATTTCTGGGGTGATTGTTGTGATCATTAAAACTCACAGTTCAGGCTGTCATTGTGAATATGGAGGAAAACAAAAGAGTGTATACTGTACCCAGGACTTTTCTTGAAGAGGCATGTTTTAAACAACCAAGCCTAGATATTGGATTTTGTTTTCTATTAGATTTATATCTTCCTTGAATAGAAGGAAGAGATACCATGCCAAATCTCTGGTTAACTGGGGGTCCCTATCGTGTACATTCCAGTGCATTTAAATATTACTGAATTTTAGGTGAAAAAGAAAAGTCAAATGGCTGTGTGGCTCTAATGTCCTTGTCTATTATAGGGAATTTATTCCTGTCACTTGAGCAGAAAGTTTCACTTCTCACCACCTCTGGTTGGAGTTGCAGGGGATTTCCTTTATGCCCACCTGCAGATGGAGTGTCTGCTATGCTCTAGATCCAATAGGCTACTAAGTCATTATTTCTATGGAAAAACACACTTGAAGTTCCAGCTCTGAATTCGAGATACCGGGAGCCCAACTCTGACTCGGCTTCTCAGTCAGGATGGTAAGAAAAGCTTTCAGTATATTCTGCATCATCCATGCCTGCCCCTGCCCTTCATCATGCCTATCACAGGGCTGTACACATGATGGCTTATGTCATGACAGAGACTGTGGGTCTCTCTATTCACAGCTGAGTCCATAGCCTCTGTGATTAAGCTATGTGTGCTGGAAATATTTTCATTTCGCATGGTATTGGCATTTGAAATTATTCATGGTGACTGTTATCATCTAGCAGCTTAAAATATTAGGAAATCCAACCATTCAAAATTCTTTTTTATGGATTCTGGGCTCCTTGTCTTCTGTGGGGAATTCCACTTCAAACTAAGATAATTAAAGGAGTAGGAGGACTCAAAATAACTTGTTTCTATATGTATAGTTTTCTATTGCTGTGTGACATTACTGCTAACATAGCAGATATAAAGAACATAGATTTATTACTGGATTTCTCTGGATCACAAGTCCAGGCCTGGCTAGCTGAGTCCTCTGCTCAGTCTCACAGGGCTGCAATTCAGATATCATCTGGGGCTGGGGTCTCATCTGACACTCAGCATCATCTTCCAGGCTCCCTTGGCAGAATTCACTTCTTTGCAGCAGTGGAATGCATGGTGGCTTGCTTCTTCAAGGCCAGACAGAGAATCTCTGAGGCATCATGTCTTTGACCTCTACATTGTCTTCCAGAGGCTCACCTGATTAGGGCAGGCCCACTCAGGGTAATTTCCCTTTTGATTACCTCAAGGTCACTGGTTAATGTTCTTAATCATATCTGCAAAAATCTCTTTGCCTTTGCCACTTGTAATAGGAGTGATATTCACCATATTCACAGGTCCTATCCACACTCAAGGGGAAGAGGCAATACAGGGTTTGTTATACCAGGCTAGCGGAATCTTGGGGGTCATCTCAGAATTCTGTCTACTGCTCAGTTTTTTTTATAACTTAAAAGAATGCTTAGAATTTAAATCATTTGTATATGATAGTACGTACATGCATTTCTGTTATAACACAATAAAATTTTCCTGAAAACCCTCATATTCTGCAAAATCATACACTAAAAAGGGCAGGGCTTATGGAAAAAAAAATAAAGTCAAGGGAAGAACACTCAAAACCTAAGTTGCTTTATAACCAGAGTACTAAAAATACAGTAAGAATCCTAATAAAGCTACCAGCATAGTTTAAAAGACAGTTTAATTGTGCAATAAATAATGATATATTATAACAAATATAGAACTCTACCTAAGAAATCAAAAATGAGCATAGCCTGATAGGGGAGTGAGAAAAGATTGAGGCTGCTAAGTACAGCAATAATGGATAGTGTACAAAGATTGGGGGAACCTCATAACGAGCTTGTTATCAAACTAAGCCAGGAGAAAAACGTAGAGTGAACAGGCACTGTGTACAGAATAGCCTTCCTTTGCAGATTGTGTATGGAGGTGTTTTAGCAGATGTTGTGGTCAGCTGCTAGTACTTGACTGCAAACACTTAAGCTTGGTGGGAAACACTGACTCTGAAAATTAGTTCCACATGATACTGACTTGATTTCTTTATTTACCACTAGTGTTTGAGCTAATTTGTGTGATAGAGATTCCTGTTGTAGCAGAAGAGACTGTCAATGATTTAAATTTCTCCTCTATTGTTACAACACTACTTACTTATTTATTTTTTAAATATAATTTATTGTCAGGGTCGCCTGGGTGGCTCAGTTGGTTGAGTGTCTGACTTTGGCTCAGGTCATGATCTCGTGATCTGTGAGTTTGAGCTCTGCGTCGGGCTCTGTGCTGACAGCTCAGAGCCTGGAGCCTGCTTCAAATTCTGTGTCTTCCTGTCTCTGCCCCTCCCCTGCTCATGCTCTGTCTCTCTCCCTGGCAAAAATAAATAAACATTAAAAAAATTTAAAAAATTAAATAAATATAATTTATTGTCAAGTTGGCTAACACACAGTGTGCTCTTGGTTTTGGGGGTAGATTCGTGTGATTCATCGCTGATGTACAACACCCAGTGCTCATCCCAGCAAGTGCCCTCCTCAATGTCCATCACCCATTTTCCCCTCTCCTCCACCTCCCCTGCCATCAACCCTCAGTTCTCTGTATTTAAGAGTCTCTTATGGTTTACCTCCCTGTCTGAAACTACATTGTTTTCCCCCTTCCCTTCACCCATGGTCTTCTGTTAAGTCTTCAAGTTTCACATAGGAGTGAAAACATATGATATCTGTCTTTCTCTGGCTGACTTATTTCACTTAGCATAATACCCTCCAGTTCCATCTACATTGTTGCAAATGGCAAGATTTCATTCTTTCTCATTGCCAAGTAGTATTCCATTGTACATATAAATTACATATTTATCCATTCATCAGTTGATGGACTTTTATGTTCTTTCCATAATTTGGCTATTGTTGAAAGCTATAGACATTGGGGTACATGTGCCCCTATGAATCAGCATTCCTGTATCCTTTGGATAAATTCCTAGTAGTGTTATTGCTAGATTGTAGGGTAATTCTGTTTTTAATTTTTTGAGGAACCTCTACACTGTTTTCCAGAGTGGCTGCACCAGTTTGCATTCCCACCACTAGTGGAAGAGGGTTCCCATTTCTCCACATCCTAGCCGATATCTGTTGTTTCCTGAGTTGTTCATTTTAGCCACTCTAACTGGTGTGAGGTGGTATCTCAACGTGGTTTTGATTTGTATTTCCCTGACGATGTGTGATGTTGAGTGTCTTTTCATGTGTCTGCTGGCCAGCTGGATGTCTTCTTTGGAAAAGTGTCTATTCATGTCTTCTGCCCATTTCTTCACTGGATTATTTGTTTTTCAGTTGTTAAGTTTGGTAAGTTCTTTATAGATTTTGAATACTAACCCTTTATCTGATACATCAGATAAAATCTGATACATCTGATAAATCTTTTCCCATTCCATCGGTTGCCTTTTACTTTAGTTGATTGTTTCCTTTGCTAAAGAGACTGTCTTTTATCAATTGGCTACTCTTTCCTGCTTTGTCAAAAATTAGTTGGCCATACATTTGTGGGTCTAATTCTGAATTCTCCGTTCTATTCCATTGGTCTACGTGTCTGTCGTTGTGCCAATACCATACTCTCTTGATGATTACAGCTTTGTAGTAGAGGCTAAATGCTGGGATTGTGATGCCTCCCACTTTGGTTTTCTTTTCTAACATTACTTTGGCTATCTGGAGTCTTCTGTGGTTCCATACAAATTTTAGGATTGTTTGTTTGAGCTCTGAGAAGAATGCTAGTGCAATTTTGAGTGGGATTGCATTGAATGTGTAGATTGCTTTGGGTAGTATTTACATTTTAATAATATTTTTTCTTCCTATCCATGAGCATGGGATGTTTTTCCATTTCTTTGTGTCTTCTTCGATTTCTTTCATAAGTTTTCTGTAGTTTTCAGCATACAGATCTTTTACATCTTTGGATTACAATACTCTATTGAATAGTCTATTATTTCCTCTCTAGTATTTTTTTTAATTTTGGTTTTTATTTTATCAAAGTGTGTGTGGTACACAGAATCAAATAGTTCTTATTGCAAAAAATAACCATCCCTTGTGCATCTGTCACCATTCCCTACTCCTCAAGCGACCACTTCAACTATTTCAGTTGATTCTTCAGCATCTACTTCTATATCTCTAAATACCCTGTTTACAGTACTGTTTTTAAAAATTTCCACCCAGTTTTAGCCATTATCTATTGACTGGTATGGGGGAAGATAAAGATTTAGCTCATGTTCACTGTTCTGCCTCCATCACACAAACCCCTGCCACCCAGTCTTTCATCTTCCCCATGTGAGTAATTTTAAAAATTAAAAACAACTTTTTAAATTTAATTTTTTTTAAAGAGAAGAAAGAGAGGGCATGAGCAGGGTAGAGGGGCAGAGGGAGAGAGAATCCCAAGCAGGGACCACACTCAGTATGGAGCCCAACTCAGGGCTTGATCCCATGATCCTGGGATCATGACCTGAGATGAAATCAAGAGTCAGATGGTCAACCAACTGAACCACCCACGCGCCCCACTCCCCATGTGATTCTATTGTAATTTTTTTGAGCTACTATTGTAATTTTTTTCAGCTACATATAGGATTTGCATCATTCTGATTATGAGAATGCTATTATACCCAATCCATGTAGTAGCCTGTGATTATTTTTGTTCTTTTGCCTAATATCTTGTATTGCCTAGAGTTAATAATTGACTTAAAAATTTGTTTGGTTTTCATGTACATATTAGTACAACCCTCAACTTTCCCCCAGGTACACACATCTCTTTCAAAACATTAGACATTTTATTAATTTAATCTTCTTTAAGAACCCACCTTGGGTCCCTCTGACTTGCTTTATTCGGGATTGGCTACTTCTAGCTGTGGCTGCTGTCTCTCAAGCTGTCACCCTGAAACTTCCCTTCGCCATCTTCTGGGCTCTGCACATCTGGGCTATGTTTTATTTTACCCAGACAGTTGACTGAGAATTTGATGGGGTATAGAAGGTTAGCTTTGAAAGCTTTGACCCATTATCATCTTGTTTTCAGCAGTGTTGTTGAGAAACCTCATACCATTCAGAATCTTGTATACAAATCATTCATATGAAACTAGGTTTTGAACTTTTCTTTCTGGAAGCTTATAGAGTCTTTTCTTTGGTGTTCCAGAATTTTAGGGTGCTAATACCTTGCTATGATATCGTTTCAGTCTTTACACTTGGCATTTGACAATTTCCTTCAATATAGAAATACATGCTTTCAGTTCTTAGAAATCTTCTGGAATTACTTTCTTGAGTAATTTCCTTCTCTCCATTTTCTTTGTTCTCTCATTCTGGGAACTCCTGTTATTCAAATGTCAGACCTACTAGGCTGGTCTTTTCATGGTCTCTTTTTTCTCTTCTGGGATATTTATTTTTCTCTCTGAACTTCTATTTCTTTCTCTGTAACTGGTAATATAGAATATGCTTGGCTTTTCTCAACACTCATTCCCTTTCCTCCCTTTTATGTAGTAGCACTGACTGATTCCTGTGGTAGTTACTGGTGCTATTTCCAAATGTTTCTGATTCTCTCTCCTGGGCACATGGTTCCCTTGTAGTTGAGTGGGGCAATATGCTTAGTCCTGGCTGATAGGTTGTAAATGGAGGTGATATATGTTACTTCCAGGCTGAAGAATTGAATTGTCAGTGCTAGATGTTCCAGAACTCTCTTTTCCTCTACTATCGTGACCAGCATTGCTCCAGACTGTAGTGGCTTCTTCAGTCTGGGTCCCACTGTGTGGATGATGTTGAGCAGAGTCCCCAGTGGACCATAAGAGACATGAAACATGAAGATGTCAAGATAATTTCTTAACCAAAGCAAACCTAACCTGGCCCCCAAACAACCTCAGTTCCGGAAGAGAGGCCTGGAATTTCCATCCCTTTTGCTAGTGATCTGTTCACAAATATGGGCCTAAGACAACCAACATTCTTCTGATCATCTATTTTCTTAAATTGGCTCTTTCAGACTGAAGGAACAGAGTTTGATGATTGAAGAAGTACTTTTCTCTCTGCCCACCCCCACCCAGTTCATCTGTTGAGAACATAAATGTGAGGATGGGGAAAAATCATCCTTAAAATTAAAAATTCAACCAATATTATGATTGAAAGAGCTCTGTCACCCCTGAAGGTAGAGGGAGAGCAATTCAAGATAAGATGCACATACTAAACATTCAATGAATTAGTGCCTTTCTTTATCCTATGCTTCCTGAGTTTAAAATTGGCCTTATCCGTTAAAGTCATTAAAGGTGAGAAGTTGTAGATTAAAGTTAGTAAATTATGTCCCTCTTTTCACAATAAGCTAGGCGTTATTTTGTACTGTTTGTTTATGTTTATTCAATTAGACTCACCCTGTTCGAGAAAGGATTTGAAGCCACTTGCTGTTTGATGATCACACCCTTGGATTTGGGAAGGATTTACCTAAAGGAAAACCAGGAAGACACCCCTGGTGTAGTTACTGTGGCAAATATTAAGATTCCCAGGGTGCTGGGAAGTTGACTTAAGGCCACTCTCCCATTTCCTAGTTTCCCATTTCGTGCTTGCTTTTCGACCCATTCCACAGAAGCACCTGTAACCCAGAGGAGAAGTGCTTGCCCAAAGTTGCAAGTCAGATGGAAGCATGGTACAATGATTAAAAGCAGGGCTCAGCGAACCAGGGCCTGTGAGCCAAATCTGGCAGGTGACCTGGTTTCGTACTGTCACAGAACAAAGCCCATCCTAAGCTCATTCTTTTTTAAAGAATTGTAAAGACACAAATCCAACTGTCTCCGGCCCTTTACGGGAAAAGCACCACTTCCTTATTAGGAACCCAGGCTTTTAGCACCACACAGACCTGGGTTTGAATCCTAGTGAGACTCTGTCAGGTTACTTAATGACCCTGAGTCTCAGTTTTCTCATTTGTAAAATGAGGATAATGCTTCCAGCTGTTCTGCCTGGTTGGAAGGATTGAATGATACTTGTATTGTCGAGGGCTCTTTGCAGAGCCAGGCAAGTATTCCACATAAAAGCCTGCTTATTTTTATGAATTTTATGTGAGTCTAGCCTCTTGGTACCTCATAGAGCAGGCTGCTCCCATCCATACTGGAGCTGCAAAGACGTCATTATCTTCTGACGGTGCCGTGGTGTGGCTCCTCACTGCTCCCAGCTATAGTCAGGTAATCACTTTTGCCCTAGCACCTAATCAAACAATTCTGCCATTTCACATTCAGACACTGTGCACTTTTCAGACTACTTTGTGAAACCCATATATTTTCATTAAGAGTTGATAATAAACTCTAGCACTGAAAGTTTTTCCACGTTCATGATTGATGACAGTGCGATAGGATGCTGAGTGGCTCTTGTCGCCAGCTTAGGCGAGAATCTGCTTGGGGCAGTTGCACCTTCCACCCCATCACTGCCTGCCCAGAGCCATCTGGAGACAGCCCCCTTCTCCAGGGACAATTGGGTTTTGGTATCCTTTTTTCTCTCTCTTTTTTCAATAACACTCTGGAGGCAGAGTTTCCAGGCAGAAGGCAAGTTGTGATCATATCCAGGAGGTCTGGAAATTGATCACCTTTATTTTTGTGCAGTTCAGTGGCAGCAAAGGATGAAAAAAAATCCATGGGTTCATTCTCCCTCCCTTTTAAAATTTGTCTTTCCCTTTATAAAAAATTTGGCTTATACTCTGAGTCAGTGTGTCTTGCATCCTTAAAGATAAGGCAGAGAGGGCCACTGTGGAGGTCTGTTCCAGGCGCTGAGATGTGGCAGGAACTGGAAGAAGCCAGAGGGACCAGGATCTCTCCACTGGGCAAGGAGGTCTTGTGAGGAAAAGCAGCCATTGCCCTGTCACAATAGCACCAAAGCCTTGGTGGAGTTGGGATATGGCCATGCCCATGAACTCCGGCCCAGCCTCTTTTTAGACGCCAACACTTTATACTTGATCCCTTCTGCCAAGGCACAAAACATCCGGGAACACTTTAGGGAGCTCTGCTCATTCCCTAGTGGGAGACAGCCATTTTGACAGGAAGTTGGAGGAACAGAGAAGGTCACAGCCACACTCATTTGGGGAGGGAACCCAGCATCAAGACTGTGAAGGTAGAAATTGCCAATTTCTGTCCATATGTGCATAGTTAAAAGCTCAGAAAAGCTTTGAGAGGTGAAAAGCTTGGTTACTTCCATCAGAGGAGGTGACAGTCTGTGAGTGTGGGTGCTGTTCAGCTTTGATTTAGAAGGAAGAGGAGTGCTTGTCCTCTTCCCATGGTACCACCTTGGTGGGGCTAATGGTAGGGGGCAAGTGTCCCAACTCCTCCTCCAGGAATGGGGCTGTTTGAATCACCTTACCTCCATCTGAAGGTAAGATGGGGCCAGCCTGCTCAGCCCAGCTAAGGGATGTATGTCTGGCACTGACTAACCTTGGCTGATTGATGCCATTTTGTAGGCAGCCCAAGGGTATTCAGATGGTGGCATGGAGTGAGGGGAACTGACTGGAATTTGGTGGTCAATCAGATGTACCTCTTTTATCCTTAAACTTGGGCTGTTTATCGGAAAACCATTTTGAATGCATTGTCTTTTATTTCTATTAGATTTCCACTGATTTGTGTGCCGAGTCACACAACTGTAAGGTGGGTACCGACCTGCCAAAACAGTTAGTGATCTACCTTTACCTCAGTTTTCCACACATTAGTAGAGAAAGGAGAAGATTTACTTTTTGGTCTCCATAGCAAAACCCTGGCATTGCTCCTAGGGAGGCAATGAGCAGAATGGGAATGAGAGAGCCTCTTTTTTGCTCCATCCAGAAAGAAAATCAAAGATGACAGATACAGGACAGTGGGGTGGGGGGGCTCTGAGAGATGGCAGGAAAGCCCGAAAGCCAGTGCTGCCTGTCAGAGAGAGCCACCATCTTGCTTCGGGGAATCTGGTTTGGTTTCCTTCCCTCAGAGATTCTAAAACCCTAAGTTGGACCCCACCTTTGTTTTTAACTTGTTCATCTTTAGGCTCCCGTAGGTTGCCGTTCCCTTCCAAAGTCCCTTCTTTTGAGGGGTTGGGAGTTGATACTGAATGGAAGGGAAGGAGTTAAGAGACATTTCCTCAACTTTAAAATTGAACACTCCCTCCCTGTTTTTGTAGCCTTTCCTCTCCACTTCCGTCCCAATTCTGTTTCTTCCACAACTTACTGGAAAAATACTGTGCTTTTTTCTTGCTCATGTACTACTACAGAGACTTTTTAATGTCCCTGCCTTTAGGGGGAGGGAATGTTTCCCCTAAAATGTGAAGGACTGATAGTCCTGCTTTTGATGACTTGAGCAGAAAGATAGACATTTAGAAATGTCCTCCCCAGCTGTTGACATTCCTGGAGCTGTGCCTGTTGTATGCAATAGGGGTACTGGAATAAATTGAGAGAGCTGCAAAAGGGAACGTTTGCAGGACTCCTTTGCTCCCAACTAGCCTTAACACTTCCGTCTGTGAAATGTAATAATATGTTTGTTTGATGCAGAATCAGACTGTCTTAAAACATAGAGCATCAAAAAACAAAGATGTGTTTATGGAAGGAATCACACACAAAAAATTTTCTTGTGGTTCCCAAATGCATTCAAATGGACATCAAATCACCTGCAGGGTTTGTTATAATAAAGATTGCCAAGACCCAAGGATTTGCATCTCTAGCAAATTCCCAGATCTTGCTCATGCTGTCACCCAGGGATTGCTCTTTGAGAACCAGAGCATTGAAAAGATTGTGGGTTTTCCATTTCATTTTTTTTCTCTCAACAAAGTCCATCATGTGCTTTGTTCTCTTAAGTGTTTCTAAAAATATTCCCAGAGGGCATACCTTTTCCTTTCATTAATGTAAAAACTAATGTCAATACCGAATTAAATATGTGTATCGTCAACTTTGCAGTTGCTTGCCAGGGTATGGCTGCTCTGAACCTGTCTGATTTGGGGACATGCCTGGCAAATAGGCCCCACTAGCAGGATGGCTTCTGGAAGCCTAAGGAAAGAAGGGTGTGCTTGTTTGCTTCTCAGCCATTGCTGGGATGTCCCAGGAATTCCTTACATTTTCTCCTTGTCATGCCCAAAGCAACTTCCCTTGTCAAGCACCAATTCCAGGCTAGGTGGGGCCAGCAGGAGGGGATGGAGGATGTGTTCTGTGCTGAACACTTTGGAGTGGAATTTTCCTATCATAACTGGTTGCTTTCTGTTCTTTGGTGGTTCTTATGTTCTTCAGTGCTCTTTCATCGGCGAGTTAGAACATACAAACCTCAAACTACCTTAACCAAAAGACGCAAATGCATCAGTTCAAATCACTGGAAAGTCCAGGTGAAGGCTTCCAAGCTGTTTTCCAATGCGATCTCTAGTATATCTCAGTTCTGTTCTGTCTGTGTTGGCACTACGACTGTAGGTCACCTGCTTCCCTCAAATGAGCAAAGAATTGTCATGGGCACTGGGAAGAGAGGTCCCACTTCCCTCTTGTATTCAAAAAGAAACCAGAGAGAAAAAGATAATTGTTTGCCATTTTTATGTTTATTCCTTCATTATGAATGTTTTTCTCTCCTAATTTCTAATCATCCAAAGCCTAAAAATCTGTCATCGTTCACAACCCATGAAGACTTCCCTGACTACCCTACCATGAGGTAAGGCCTCCTCCTCTGAACACCACCAAGTCTTATTGTGGGAGGTGATGTGACATGTTAGACATCTGGGCTCTGCTAGGTGCTCCTGGACACCTGCTAGTGATCTGTCTTCTTTGAGCAAGTTACTTTTGATCACTGTACCTTCATTTTCTTTTCTCATCATAAGATGAGCATAATCAGTGTCCTCCTGGAGGTTTGAGGTGAGCAAAACTAACCATATTAAAAGTACTAGGATGGTGTCTGGCACAGGGAAAGCACTCAACAAATAATTCCCTTTATTAATTCATTTTTCTTCTGCGTCACTGCCCACTTTCTACTTTGTATTATTATTTCTGGTAAGAGAGACTCAATTCCCCCTTTTTATGGGAAAAAGGCCCCCTCAGCTACAGAAAATGTCCAGATGTACATATTGTAGATTTTGTTGATGTCATGGTGTATGGTGACATTTTGTCACTTCCCGCCATACCCTGACTCAAATGTGGTTAGAGAAGAGATTATTGATGGGCTCTTTCAGTTTGTATCTCACCTCCTCCAACCTCCTTCACCACCTCCATCTTCTCCCATAACTGCCCACCACCATGATGAATAGCTAGAGTTTTAAAAAAGAGACCTCTTAGGTTAGCCTTTCCAGGGCTCATATTTCCATCCCAACACTTCTTAATATATCTTTATACTTACCACCAACAATTAAGATTTTAAAGTCCTTGAGGACTCTAAGCATTCCAGTCTTCTTGGTGTTGATGGATTCTTTAAGCACTTCCATATTCCCATGTTCACATGGGAAAATAATGCATTTTTACATTACACCTCACATCCAATTATAGAAAAGACAGATGCCTCCCCAAGAATTCTTCCTCATGTGGAGAAATTGGAACAGTTGTGCATTGTTGGTAGGAATGTAAAATGGTATAGCCACTATGGAAGACGGTATGGAGGTTCCTCAGAAAGGTTAATCATAGATTCACCATATGATTCAGCAACTCCCTTTCTGGGTATATACCAGAAAGAACTGGAAGGAGGGTCTCCAAGAGATTTGTACCTCCATGTTCTTAGCAACATTGTTCCCAATTGTCCAACGGTGGAAGCAATCTAAGCATCTACTGACAAATGATTGGATAAAAAATTGTGATATATCCATGCAACAGAATACTATTCAGCCTTAAAAATGAAGGACGGGCACCAGGGTGGCTCAGTGGGTTGAGCGTTTGACTTCTGCTTGGGTCATGATCTCACAATTTGTGACTTCAGGTCCTGTATTGGGCTCTGTGCTGATAGCACGGATTCTGCTTTGGATCCTCTGTCTCCCTCTCTGCCCCTCCCCAGCTGGCTCTCTGTCTCTAAAAAATAAATAAACATTAAAAAAAGAATACAAAAATAAAAACAATGAAGGAAATTCTAATATGTGTTACAGTGTGGATGAACCTTGAGGATGTTATTCTAAGTTAAAGAAACGAGTCACAAAAGGACAAATACTATATGATTCCACTTATATGGGGAACCTAGAGTAATCAAATTCATAGAAACAGAAAGTAAAGTGGTGATTGCCAGGGGCTGGGCTGGGCATTGTGTTGTTTAACAAGTATAGGATTTCAGGTTTGCAATGTAAAGAGTTCTGGAGATTGGTTGCACAACATAATGAATGTACTTAACACTACTGAACTGTACATGTAAAACCGGTTACAGTGGTAGGGGCACCTGGGTGGCTTAGCCAGTTGAGTGTCCAACTCTTGATTTCAGCTCAGGTCATGATCTCAGGGTTCATGGGTTTGTGCCCCACAGTGGACTCCATGCTGATGCCATGGAGCCTGCTTGGGATCTTCTCTCTCCCTCTCTCTGCCCCTCCCTTGCTTGTGTGTGTGCTCTCTCTCTCTCCCAAAATAAATAAATAAACATAAGAAAATAGTTAAGGTGGTAAACTTTATGTTATATATATTTTACCACAATTTAAAAAAGAAGTTCATCCTCACACCCTGTTTTGAGAAAGGCTATCTTAAAAACGAATCTCTGACTCTGTGGAAATTTTTCACTTTCCAGGCTGATTATTGCTGTTATAGAGAGGTTTTCTTATTATAACTGGAAAAGGAAATTTTTTAAAGATTATCACTGAAACAAAAACACAGAGTAGTTCTCTATCAGGAGGGCTATGCACACTGTCACAAAGAGAAAATGCAGATGGCAGTGGAGAGCTCCAAATCATTTGCTGAGAAAAACAAAGAACACCAAGGCAGGCAATTATGGTATGAAATGAGCAGTTAAGGGCTGTTAGTATTGGGGACAATTCTGGGCTCGACCTGGAAGTCCCTTTTTAGAACTCAGAAAACAGCAAAGGGACAGAATGGAGAGCCTGTGCACTCTCACTGTGTGTGGTATTGGGTGGCCATATGGTGGATTTTAAGCCTCTATGACATGTATGTTCCTTATTTATATACATTTCCTGTCTTCCCAACCCGACCATATTCTTAGGGCTGGATCTATATTGGATTTAAATAAAACAAGACCCTTCCTTTTATTATGTTTATGTGGTAAGTTATGATCATGATTTATTTTATTTTTATTTTTAAATGTTTTTAAAGTAAACTCTACCCCCAATGTGGGGCTCAAACTCACGATCTCGATATCAAGGGTTGCACGCTCTACCAAATGAGACATCCAGGTGCCCCCTGATTGTGATTTTAAAGCTATGTCAGCGTTACATATTGTTAAAGGTTCTGTTCAGATTATACGTCCCAGGTAGAACCTGAGGAGCAAAGATGGAAAGACAAGAAAAGGGAGATGTGCCTCAAGGAATTGGCAGAGGGAGTGAAGTTAGGCTTTGAAGGACCAGATCTAGGAACAGGGAAGAATGTATTTATTTAGGAGAGTAAGTAGTATAAACATTCCCTTCCAGAGGAGTTCAGAATATTTTTTACTTCAAGTTAGTTAAAAGACTGGACTTTTCTTAAAATACAGGCAACAAAGAGGATTGTCAACATGAGATCTGTCATTTCCTGTCTTCTCGGTCAGCAGGATTCAGTATTTATCAGGCACCCGAGGGGGTCAGGAACATGGGGGCCCATAATGTAGTCTGGCTTCTGCACCTGGTTTGGGGTACCTCCAAAGCTGCTTTCAGTAATGTCCCAGGAAGCTTCCAGCAGCAAAATCCTGTGGACAATTGCAGTGCCTTAGCTCAGAGCTTGGCAAATTTCTTTTGTAAAGTGCCAGATAAGTAAATATTCTAGGCTTGTGGGCCATATGGTTTCCCCATTGCAACTACCCAGCTCTGCCATTATAGCATGAAAGCAGCCAAAGATAAACGAATGAGTATGGCTGTGTTCCAATAAAACTTTATTTATGGACACTGAAGTTTGAATTTCATATAATTTCACATGTTAGGAAATATTTTTCTTTTAATTTTTGTGAAAGCATTTAAAAATATAGAAACCGTTCTTAGCTTGTGGGTCACAGAAAAACAGGTGGTGGGCTGGATTTGGCAGGGAGGCCACGGTTTACCAGCCCCTGTTTAAAACTTCCCAGCTCATTCTAATGTGCAGCCATTGTGGAGAACCCCTAGCCTATGCTTTGAATCTCCTGAACTACAGACCTGATGTATCATTGTATCCCCATATACAGTGGGGGTAAGTTCTTGATAACAGTTGAATGAATTTATCTTTGTGGATTGCCTATATCTCCTTGCTGATGGGTATTTGTTGAAATGGTTAATAAACTAAGATAACTAGGGAGCAGGGCAGGCTATGGTTGTCAAAGATGGGAGACAGGGCAGCAGCAGAGATACAGCATTTGGGAATCAGGGGAGGCAGCAGTATTGGGGCACAGCTGTAGTTGGCATGGAGGTGTACCATTCAGACCTCCCTGCCAGAGAACCTGCTGTGTGAGGTAGCTGGTGGATAGTCATCAGTTGCCACTCTTTTGGGTTTTCACTGAGACCGTGTCTTCCCCCACACTGCCCCCCAGCCAATATTGAGCATGACAGGTGCCCAGAGCTGGGCTGGTCCTACTGCTCGGTGTTGGACCTTTCTGATGGGAAGTCTCTGTCCTGGGGCTCTGCACCAGCCTGGCTGAAGCTTTCTCAGAACCCCACTGTTGGTATAATGCTCCTTCCTTCCCATCCTTACCTCTCTTGTTCTCAGGTGTCAGAGTGCATCTTGCCTTGAACTCACCCCTCCCCCTTTCTCCTTCATCCTCTAATACATCTTTTCTCAGAGGAGCAGAACTGATGCAAGGGATGGTCAGGGAGGAGACTTAGTGGAAAGTAGATATATCCCATTTTATTTCAAATTTGGGACTTCTTTTATTTTCTTTGTCCACCCTCTCCCATTTCTCTAAGGATAGAAGCAACAGCAGTGGCAAAAGGCTATGCTGATAGTAATGAAATTGATGAAAGAATCATAGTCGAGTGTGAACTTTCTTCCTGAGCCCACACTATTCTTGGCTCAAGACTGGTAACTCCCCAGGAAACTTCTATGTTTAGCTCATGGCTTCAAGTAAAAATTAATCCTACTTCTGTTCATTTGTGTTCAAAGTCATGGAGTTGCCATATCCTTGAGGCACATGGGCAGATTTTGGATGGGGCACATGGGAGCTGTCTGAGAGCTGAGTGTGGCCATCTCCAGGGTGACTCCAGCCACAGTGATGGAGCCCGGGGGACTGGGGCCACTAGCAGCTCCTGGAGACCCCAGGAGACAGAGCCTTCTCCCCAATAGTTTCGGTCAAAGTCCTGGGGAGGATATCGGTTGACTAGCCCTCAATCATGTGCCCACAATTTTGTCCAAGAGACCTCTATGTGGATAGAGCTACCTAGCAAAGAAGTGGGGATAGTGTTTGCAGATGGGGGGAGAGGAGGCAATAGCTACCACTCTTTTCTACACATGACAGGCAACAGGTGAAAAGTCAGGCCTTCAGAGGTGATCACAAAGCACACAGATTTGGAAGGTAGCTGTCCAAGGTTCAGGTAAAAGGCCAGGAATGGGAAGCTTTGGGGAAAGGGAGAGAGGGAGCAGAAGAATAGCTAATATAAAATGTTAATAGTGAGCATATACTGAATGCTCTATCAGCTGGGATGCTTTCACTTGCAAATAGCAAAGCATCTCACTCACAAGTTTAAACAACAAAAGGCTGAAGGTGGAGTGACTCCAGGCTGCTTTATTGTCTCAGGGTCTCAGTGTCTGGCCTCAACCCAGGTGGCCTCTCATACAGCTAAGTGTCACCACTAGCATAATCACATCCTGGGGCTTCTCTTCCTGCCAACCACCACCCCTCCTTTGTGGTGTTTTGTCTTTTTTTTTTTTTTTGAGAGAGAGCATGAGTGGGCGAGGGGGAGGAGAGAGAAAGAGAGAGAGAGAAAGAGAGAGAGAGAGAGAGAGAAAGAGAGATAGAGAGAGAGAGAGAGATAGAGAGAGAGAGGATCCCAGGTGGGCTCCTCACTGACAGTAGTGAGCCTGATGCGGTTTGTGAAATCACAAACCCTGAGATCATGACCTGAGCCAAAGTCAGATGCTCAACCGCCTGAGCCACCCAGGCACCCCTCCTGTCAACTCTTAAAAATTGTGGTAAAATAGGGGCACCTGGGTGGCTTAGTCAGTTAAGCGTCTAACTTCAGCTCAGGCCATGATCTCATGGCTCCTGAGTTCAAGCCCCACGTCTGGCTCTGTGCTGACAGCTCAGAGCCTGGAGCCTGCTTCAGGTTCTGTGTCTCCCTCTCTCTCTGCCCATCCCCTGCTCACGCTCCCTCACTCTCTCAAAAATAAATAAACATTAAAAAAAATAAAAAAAATGTGGTAAAATACACAGAACATAAAATTTACCATCTTAACAATTTTAAGTGTGCAGTTGAGTGGTATTCAGGAGATTCATATTGTTGTGCACTGTCTCCAGCACTCTCTTCATCTTGTAAAATTGAAACTCTGTTCCCATTAAACACCAACTTTCCATTACCTCCGCTCCCCGCTCCTGGCGCCCACCACTGGACTTTTTCTCTCAATGATTTTGACTGTTCTGCATATTCGTATAGGTGAAATCTACAGCATTTGTCTTTCGTTCCACCTAGTTTTTGTGTGACCCTGATTTAAGAATGATTTTTTACAGTGGTAAATGGTTATATTTTAAATGGTCATGTAAGTATCTACATAATATCTTCCATTTTTCTTCTTGGCTCACATAGCCTAGAATATTTCCTCTCTATCCTTCACAGAAGAGTTTAGAAATCCCTGAGCTAGATCAATGGTTTGCAACCTATTCTCTGCTGCCAACTGATCTCTGGTAGAAATGGAAAGGGGAGGGGTACCTGGGTGGCTCAGTCGGTTCTGTCGTTGGCTCAGGTCATGATCTTGTGGTCCGAGAGTTTAAGCCCCGCATCAGGCTCTTTGCTTACAGCTTAAGAGTCTGGAGCCTGCTTTGGATTCTGTGTCTCCCTCTCTCTCTGCCCCTCCCCTGTTTGTGCTTTGTCTCTCTCTCTCAAAAATAAATAAACATTTAAAAAATAATAAAAAAAAAGAAATGGAAAGGGGATGGTGCAGGGTTAGAGCCTTGGGGTCTCCTTCCAAGATCCCACCCCAGACCGCAGCTTTGCCCTGAACGGTTTATCAGGTTTGCATAATGGCTGTCCATGACAGCTTTCACTGGGAGACAGTGGTCCAGGACAAAACTTTGGGAAACCTCTGCACCGGGTGTTTTCTGAGGTTTCTCACAGATTTGACATAGAGAAGTCCTCCCTTTCCAGCTAATTCAACTCCTAGGATTAGGGTCAAAGTTCACTTGAAGACATTTTGGTAATTTGATGTTCAAAAAAAATCAGAAGTAATGTACAAAATGAAGAAAATACTAACTTTGTAAATAGGAAAAACAATCTTTTCATAGTGAAGGAGATCAGGATATGCCACTCCTGGAATGTGCCACTTTGGCAAAAGAATTGTTTTGAGCTGAAGGCATCTGAGTTCCTGAAATCCCTTATCTGTCTAAAAGCAGAGCCTCCCCAAAGAACTCAATTGTCATAAATCCTCTCCCAGGAAGTAACTCTGATCTTCTTTTCTTAGAGAGAGTGGGCACCACACCCAGACAGACATTGTCAGAAAACTGTCAAGTCTCCTACCTAATCTCCTAAGGGCCCCTTTACCTTTAAAAAAATCATTTGTGCTGCCTCATGCATCCTGTCTCTTGACCCCTTCTAAGAAGTCATTTGTTCCCTCAGAAGTACCCCACTGCCCTCCCCATTCCCTTTTAACATGGTATTGCAGGGACAGAAAGTATTTTTTTTTTTTACTCTACTCTTCTAAATGCTTAGCTGGAGCCTCTATGACAAAAGACAGATGATATAAGTTTTATGTGACACGGGACTCTTTATAAGGAAATGAAGACTCAAGGAAATTGTTAAACCTGAGTGTTTCTAGGTTTGCTGAAGAGTGGACAGTCATGGAAAAACCGTGTCAGGACCAAAAAGTGTATGAGCTAAATGTAGTAAACTGGAGGAAATAGCAAAGCTTATTTATTTAGATTCTTCTTGGGTACCTTGGAGATGAGGCTATTCCTTTCCTCCGTAAAGGGGAACACCTCTCACATGAGGGTTTTATGACCTGCTTTAGGAAAAAGTCAGAAAGTCTTCCTGCACATACTCTTTCTCAGATTCCTTCAGCTTTAAATACTCAGTATGCCAAGGTGCCATATTTTCGGTTAGCATGTCATGAATCCCATCAGTATATAAACTGAATTTCACCTCTTATTCACTTCCTTCTGGGATGCCCTGATGCATGTAAAATTAATAAATTCATATTCCCTCTTTCCTGTTTATCTGTCCAGTATTAGTTTAATTTGCATGCCCTCATTGCATGAACTTAAGAAGGTAGAGGAAAAGTTTTCCATCTTCTCCAAAGGCAAAGTGTATGTTAAAATATCTTCCTGGGAGGTATTTTGAGAAATTCTTTACAACCAAAAGCATATTTTGAGGAAAAGCTTGAAAATTGCAAACTCTTTAAAGAGGTAGATCCAGCTAAAGTTTTGGTGGAGACACACACACCCACCCCACTTCCATGGCTGGGTGCTACATCTGTGTGCAGTGCTCTGGGAAGGGCTGGCAGGGTTCACCAAAGTGGGATTAGGGTTGTCAAAGTGATTAATCTCCTCCCTGCTAGGAAGTGAAAAAGCCTTCACTTTTAAAAAGAAAATGGATTTTCAGATTCCAAGTATGGTTTTTTTTTCCCCCTTAAGGGTGAGACTTTCACTCTGAGTCTCTTTCATTTTATTTATCCATTTACCTTCCTGACACGTCTGGCTCCTGTAGTAGGCTGACAAAGCCCACCAACATTCATTTTCAACTTATCTCCATAATATTCTCATTTACAATTGAGGAAGGCACCAAGCAAGGCATCACTGGCCTTCCTTTTTGACTTCTGTCTGCAATCCAGCCCATTTGTGAGTTGCTGGGTAACAGAATCAGGGGAGGTGCTCCTCCCAACTCTAAGACCCCAGCTTTCAAGCACTTGAATGGCAGTTGTTTGACTCTCTTATCAGAGCAGTGGCTCTGTCCCAGAAGCCCCTCACAATAAACTTCTGTACCAAATTAATTAAAGAAAGACTTGATAATTCCATTCCAATGAAAGTAATTTTAGATACATAATGCACAATTTGCTTTTCCACTTAACTTTCAAATGAAACATTCGGGGTATTTAGTACCATTTGCATTAATCAGCAAAACCATCAGTTCCTCAGGCAAAAGAGACAGACTTTGCCAGGAGGGTGGGGAAGAAGGTCTGTGTGAAATGTGGTGGTCATTGGACTATTTGAATGGAAGATGAGGGAACTATGGGTTGCTTGCTACCTTTCTTGAAAAAAGAGCATTTTTGGAAAAGACTGTGATGGAGGTTGCTGTAAAAGAAAAGTTCTTCACGAGATGCTCCTTAAAATGGTAAGGAAGGCTTTATGCAGGACTATTGTAACATGAGTCAACTCTATTGCAAGAGGGGAGAGAGACTGAGCACAACTCTGAATGCAGCAAAGGTAGCTGGGGATATAGCCAAGGAGCAGAACAAGGGTGTCAGCAGATGGAAAATCACGAAGTGGAGACATCAAGGGTGGGGGTTCTTGTTAAACTGGCCTGACATTGCTCTTGTTAAGGACAAGAAAGGACTAGATGTCATCAGGGGCAGAGATGGGGAGCTTGGGTGATCAGATATCAAGGTTTGGGAGTTGATGTAGCAGGATTCTTGCTAAAACTAGGCTCCCCAAGGAAGGACACAAAAGCCAAGGTCGAGGCCTACTTGAGAAATGGGCTCAGAGGAGCCCAACTAAAGTTCAGTCAAAGAGAGTCTTTGTCATTGCTATTCATCTCATTTGTGCTGGAAATTGGAAGGTAAACATTAGGCACTGGGAAACAATTTTCAGAAAAGGTGGTTACATGTGAGAAAAAGGACATGTGTGAAGACCACAGATGCCTTACCTCCTGGGTGGCCTATTGAACTTCCTGTGTCCATATGGGTTGAGGTAGCCGTGCTAAAGATGTCTGTGATCTTACCTCTCAGTAAACCTGGGTTTGGAGCCTCCCGTCAGTTGTTGTTAACATTGTCTGCCAGAAGCCAGGACTCCAGTTGCTTTGCTCATCATGGGGAGACTGGCTGGGCTGCCACTTGTTCCCATGCCAGCAGTAGGCACAGTAGAGCTTCAGGGAAAAGCAGAGGTCTGACCCCAGTGCTCTTATACCAGCATTTCACAGCAGCATTCCCCCTTGTCTGGCCCTGCACTATCCCTTTGGTTTTGCAAATCTCCTATGCCCTGTTTCTGTTCTTTATTCAACTATGTAGTTCTTTCTTCCTGAGTCTAGTTTATTCAGTTGGTCTTTTCTGCCTTAGTGTGGGTTGCCAGTCCTTTTGTGCAGTCAAATGTTCTACCACTGAGCTATACCCCTTGCCAGAACTTTGGTGAATATGTGTCTCAAGCCCAGAAACTCTGGAAATTCATTGTGTTCCCTTTGAGAACCTCACAAATGGCCTTATGCCCTATTCCCACGATGTCCTCATCAATAAGGCACAAAAAGGGCATTAAATGATGAATTCACCCTTCTGAAATTAAATTCCAGCAAGGAAATATGCTACAGGGGACAGGTCACATAAAGTCAAGTGGAAGGCAAGTGAAAGGCACATCTTTAATCCAGCCCTCAGAACCTGGGACTGAGAGCCATGGGGTCTGTTGCATGTGAGGCTGCTGTCATGTGAGGATGTTGCAATGTATTATTAATATGTTAAGGATCAGACTAGAAAGCCGCACTGGAAGTCAGCCCAGCTTGCTTCTTGTTACCATCTGTTTCCTGCCGCAGTTCAAGGAGAGACTCTGGGCTCCCTAAATCCACCAGTGGAGATCCAGGGGATTATATATTTGGAGGAATATATAAAGCCCTGACCTTTTATGTTCTGGTATGCCTTGCCTTTAGCTGGCCTATCTGGTTCTGACCCTTTGCCGAGCATTGACTTTCAGGAAGATGCAGGCCAGGCTGCAAATGTGCTTCTAGCCTCAGATCTCTGTTGATCACTCCCCCCCCCCCCAGGCCTGGGTTCCTCTGTGCCTGTCGGGTACCTGTGAAGTCACGTGATGTTTATCCATAGGTCTCTAAACCTCTAGCTTGTATTTTGCGTGGTAAAGATGAACTTCCCTTTCTGTTTGGGAATTTTGTTGGTTAACACTCTAGACTTCCTCCCCTTCCCCCACTCACCAAAAGCTTTCAGAGAATGGGACGTAGCTCTCCCTCAAAGAAATTCTGGGACTGCTCCAGCCCAAGTCTGTGGGTGGCCTTAGCCATCTGGCTCCCTCTATTTCTAGCAGTGTTGACTTAGTGCCACTGAAGCTCCTGTGTGCCTGGGGGAGAGGTGAGGTGATGCGGGCAGGACCATGCTGAGAAGGCTGGAGGGGGAGGAGCCTTGTTGTTCATCCTGGCCTAAGCATTGTCTCATTGTGCAGACTTTAATTACCAAATCTTTCAATTGATGGTATAAAAGGCTTTGATTCACTCTATTTTGTTCCCTTCTAATTTCCTTGTAAGAGTGCTGGTTGAAAGCTTCAGTCATTCATGAAATTGGCTTCTGATGCCACACCTTTCATTTTCTCTGGCCTGAGTACTTGGCATATGTGTTCCCTCCAGCTACTGTCTTCTTCAGCTCCCTTCGTAAGCTCAGCATGTTTCATAGTGGTGATCAAAGGGGCATCTTTTACACTCTTTCTCTGTCTTCCAACTTCTCCATCATGATGGAAAAATGAAATCCCTTCTGGGGAATCCAGCCATATTTCCTGTGCAATAATATCAAACCTTCCCCCATGTGCAAGCAATTCATGCTCAGCGTTGTGAATGTGGCACAAAGATATGAAGTATCATAAAAAATAATTGTACCTAGGTGGCTAAGGTGTAGAACCATCTCTTGGTGTTTTTACACCAGGGGGTGTGAGAAGACCTGCATCTGACATCCATGGTCACACTTCAGAGTAAGACAAAGGTGAGGAAGTGGATTGACATTGGTGATACTTCTTGTGATACAGAAAGTACTTAACAGTGATGTCAGAGCTAAAGAAGAAGCAGAATTCAAGGTTCTTAGATGCTAACTTCTTTTCAAACTAGGGGAAAAGTTCAAACAATGTTTGGTAACAACACTTGTAGCTGGGATCCCAGAGGGCAGCCTAAGTGGTGTACCTGTTGAAAATTGAGAAATGTTTGTATGTTTGGAATGTCCAGTGGGGCTTCATTTTCACAAAGAATGAAGGGGCCTCATGGGAAGGATCCTATCCTAAGGGAGAGAGAGGACAAGCATTCAAATTGGGTTTAAGGACAATGGGTTAAGGAAGAAGGGAGAGGGAGATTTTTTTTAACAGCTTTACTGGGACATATGTAATTTACATACATTACAATTCACCCATTTAAAGCTACAATTCAATGGTTTTTAGTATAATGACAGAGTTGTATAACCATCACCACAGTGAAATTTAGAAAGTTTTCATCGCCCCTGAAAGAAACCTTGTATCCTTTGGCCATCAATTCCTCCAGCCCTAGCAAACACTCATCTACCTTCTGTCTCTATGGATCCACCTATTCTGAACATCTCATATGAATACAATCAGACAATATGTGATATTTTTTGTCCAGTATCTTTCATTTATCATAATATCTTCAAGGTTCACCCATGTTGTAGCGTATATCGGCACTTCATTCCTTTTTACGGCTGAATAATGTTTCATTGTATGAATGCACAATTTGTTTATCCATTCATCAGTCAATGGAGTCATGAATTGGGTTCTTTCTACTGTATTGATTATTATGAATAAGCTGCTATAAACATTCATTTACCAATATTTGTGTGGACATGTTTTTACTTCTCTTGGTATATATACTTAGAGGTGGAACTGCTAGAACATATGGTAACCAGGAAAAAGAACTTTGAGTAGAGCATGATATGTTCACTTCAGATTGTTTCTCTGATGCCCCAGTCTTAGATTCATTCAAGGAATCCTAGAAAGAGTGATGTCAAATAAAAGGAAACAGAAAGTCATACCGCTGCAATCTCTGAAGGCATATAGTAGTTGCTTGCATGGTGTGTCAGGCCAGTTTACCTCAGAGAGGCAGTCAGGAAGCAGAAAGCCCTAGGAGACTAGCAGTAGGTGGGGAGGAAATAGGGATGCCCAGGAGTGGCTCCAAGGACTTCCCAGACCCATAGAGGAAACCTCCCCATTCCCAAATGTGGGGGAGGGGTGTGAGTAGAGAGAAGTTCTTCACAGAGAAGTAGAGAGTCTGTAGGTTCCATGAATATAGTCCTGTGACAGAACTCTGTGTGTGCATGTGTGTGTGTATGTGTAGGGGTTGGTTCTTACAGGGATGGCAGCTTCTAGGCACAGGGCTTGCAGCCTAGGCAAGACACGGGCAGACTGCAGTATCTCTGACACGCCTGGAAGAAACACCAAAACAGAAGGGGCCGTGAGAACCAGAACAGTGGCTGTCTTTGTGGTAATCTTCATCATCAAATTCTGTCTCCCCTCCTCCATGTTTTGACAATGTGGAAGTTCCTGAAACCTTCACATTCTTCTAGAACTTGGGAGAATCCTCAGAATGACTGAAGCAGAATTTTTCATCAATTTCACAGGAAAGTAGTTGGGGATAGAATATGTTGATTGATAGGAAGTGAGAAGATGTGACATTTCTCACACTCTTGAGTTTATGAACGAGATTCCCATTGGCAGCTGATTGAAAGGAGGAAACATGAGTGATGTGTTCTGGGGACAATAAATAGATCTGCTCTGTTGGAGTGGAAACTTCATGTAGGGAAAAAAAGGGGATGAGGAGTAAAAGTAAATCAGTGATTGATAGTTGAGGGTTTTGGATACCTTGAAAGAATTTGGATTTTATTCTGTAGCCATGGACAGGTATTTGAGCCTCTGTCTTGAGCACGACCGTGACAGAGGTCTTCTCCTCCTCTATATAAGAGCGAGTAACTTGCTGGAGCTCCCATGTTCTCAATAAGGAGGGTCAGGAAAATGACAGGAACATTTGTTTTGAAATTTAAGTGTTATAGCCAAATAAGAGCATGAAAAATGCTCAGCATCATTAGCCATCAGGGAAATGCATATCAAAACAATAATGTGTTGCCATTTTCCACTTACTGGAATGACTATAATAAAAAAGACGATAACAAATGTTGGTGAAGATATGGAGAAATTGGAATGTTCATACATTGTTGGTGGGATATAACATGTTGCAGCTGCTTTGGCAAAGTTTAGTGATTCCTCAAAAAGTTAAACACACAGTTACCATATGACTCAGCAGTTTCTTTCCTAAATGACCACCTAAGAGAAATGGAAACATATGGTCACCCAAGAACTCGTACATGAAATGTTTATAGCAGCACTATTCATAGCAGCTAAAAAGTAGAAGCAACCTACATGTTTATCAACTGATGAATGGATAAACAAAATGTGGGGTGTCCATACAATGGAATATTTTTCATCCACAAAAATGAATGAATGATACATGCCACAATATAGGTGAACCTGATATCATTAAGCTAGGTGAGAGAAGCAGACACAAAGGACCATATATTGTTGGGTGCCATTTAGTTTTTTAAGTTTATTTGTTTATTTTGAGAGAGAGAGAGAGAGAGAGAGAGAGAGAGAGAGAGAGAAACATTCCAAGGAGGATCCGCACTGTCAGCATGGAGCGCAACATGGGGCTCGATCTCACAAACCGTGAGCTCATGACCTGAGCAGAAATCAAGAGTTGGATGCTTAACTGACTGGGCCGCTCAGGCACCCCTGTTTGATGCCATTTATATGAAATCCCCAGAATACACAAATCTAGAGATAGTAAGTGGATTTTGTGGATGACAATAGCTGAGGGTAGGGTGGAATTGGTACTGACTGCTAATGAGTTCTCTTTGGGGTGATGAAAATGTTCTGGAATTAGATAGTGGTAATGGTTGCACAATCCTGTGAATGTGCTAAGACATATTGAATAATATACCGTAGGGAATTTTAAAACAATGTTATGGTCAGCAGGGACCTAACAACTCCTCCTTTCAGGATATGTGATAGACAACCAATTGTCCAGGTTTGTCTGGGCCTGAGGAAGTTCCTGAGATGTGGGACTGTCACTACTGAGACCGGGACAGTTCCAGTCAAACCAAGATAACTTGGATACCCTAGTGTGAAAATAGGCCAAGTTCACATTTAACAGAGCAATTTCTCATTCACAATGGATTTGTCCCTACCACCTTGTGAAGTAGTTACAACAAGTTTTCCTTATTTCCTGTTTATAAACAAGGAACTGAGGCTCATGGGCTTAGAGGTTGGCCTAAGGTTGTAGGGAAAATAAATGACAGGACTGGAAGTCCAGCCTGATCCTTGACTGAGTCCAGGCTTTTTCCTACATGTGGGTAATTGTTTGTACATAAAGGTGGTGCCAGTAAGCATGTGGCTCACTCACCCCCATAAATGCTGGCCATCTGGCTTCTGAATTCAGTGGTGATCCCACTTCTCTTCTCCTCCCCACTCCCAGAGGCTGCATCCTGTGCGGCCTCTCTAAACAGTAATGGCACTCAGCATCATTACCAAGTCCATCTTCCCTGTTCCTCTGAAATCTCTGGGGCAGGGACTGTGTCTTAGTCACCTCTGTTCTTGTCTCTTATTACCTTGCCTGGTACACAGTTAGTACTCAGTAACCGTCTGCTGAAAGCAGCCTTGTTTCTGTTCCAAAGAACAAACAGGAATGAACATCTCAGAAGAGAAAACTACCTTTACTCATCTCTGTCACCCAGCCCCTGTTACCATGTCTTCAGGCTGAATTGTTCTCTCTTTAGGCCTTCCTTAAGTCTCATTTTCTGAATTGCTTGGTGGTGGAGCTGGCACAATCTGTTGCTTTTCAAAATGTGTTGAAAGCACACTCTGAAGGTCAAGCCAAGCCAAGATTTCTGCAGAGATTTTGCATGGCGTGGCCTGGATGCAGCTGGCCACCGAGGACAAAGTGCAGTTGTGCCCCAAGTGAGCAGATAAAAGACAGTTTCCTTGGGTTTTAGAGATTCCATGACTGTCATGAAAAGGGTTTCACGGGGCGCCTGGGTGGCTCAGTTGGTTAAGCTGCCGACTTCGGCTCAGGTAATGATTTCGCGGTCCGTGAGTTAGAGCCCCGCGTTGGGCTCTGTGCTGACAGCTCAGAGCCTGGAGCCTGTTTCAGATTCTGTGTCTCCCTCTCTCTGACCCTTCCCCATTCATGCTCTGTCTCTCTCTGTCTCAAAAATAAATACACATTAAAAAATTAAAAAAAAAAAAAAAGAAAAGTGCTTCACGTGCATAGGGCCATGTACTCCAGCAAGGCCTCGTGGGAAGATCTATGAAGTAGGAGGCACCTGTCCTCCATCCTAGTCTGTCTTCTGGGAAGTTACATAAATATCCTGGGCCTCAGAGAGTTTCCTGGCCTTTCAGATGAGGATAATTACATTTTCCTACTTCCTTTATAGGTTTTTCTGTGAATTTCAGTTTAGATAATTGATTGATAGTTTCTCAACTGAGTCCCTCAGGAAGACAGATGCTGCTTCAATCTGTTAATTTACTTTCTACATGGAGGTGCTGTGGGCATTATCCTTAAAAATTATTTGCAGCACTTTCCTGGAGAAGATTCTATTTCCTTGCCTTGAAGATGCCAAGCTTGGACATGAGATCTCCTCTGGCCAATGAAATACTAGTAAAACTGACATGGGTTATTTCTGGGCAAAAGCTTTAAGAGCCAGGGTATGGGCTCTATATTCTCATCTATGTTCTCTTTTTCCTCTGTTGTGAGACAAGCAGTGTTCCAGGCAGAGGCTGCTCCATCAGCTTGGGTCAAGAAACAAAGAGGACATAAGGAAGAGCTTCTGCTGACACATGTTGGGCATGAAACATGAATAAGAAATAAACCTTTGTTGTTGTCAGCCACAAAAGTGTCAGGGTTGTTTGTTACTATAGCATAACCATGCCTATCCTGACCAAGTACAATTATATGAAAAATATTTTGCTGAAAAAAATGTTAGAAAATCACTGTAATAAATGATGGCTCAATATAAACTCTTTGATAAGAGAGACTTGTCTTAATTTCCTATTGTTCTTTGTTTACTCAATGCCTAGCCTGGTGCCTGATAAAAGTGTAGGGTAATACTAGGAATTTGGTAAATATTTGTTGAATTAATTAAATGAAAGTGTTCTGAAAAAAATAAATAGTATCTCCTGGAGACATTGTTATTTTTACCATTCTCAGATTCAACTGTACCTGTTCTTTCCTTCATAAGTCTTGCAAAGTGTATTAGTCAAAATCAATATATGTCCTAAAGTACCATGGTTACTATTATTTCCTTTGTCTGACAGGAATTTTTTTATTCTACATCAAACATTTCATTGAAAAGTACAACGGAAAAATAGAAGGAGGCAAGCAGATCTCATGGTTCTCATGGTATCAGTTTTCCATGGTACCATCTTGAATCAGAACCAGTTATGGTCTGGTTAACTGCATTGAGCCATAGTAGCCAGAAAGGGGCAGATACAGAACCTAAACTTGTCCTTAAGGTAGGTGGGAGCTAGGGAGACAGGTCTCGCTGCAAGGGCTGGTGTAAGGCTGGGATGCAAAACCGTCCTGCAGGCAAACATCACAGACAATGCAGTAGTACAGCTCCTGCAGTGAGATTGTGGAGCTGTGGGAAGGATGTGCCAGGAGGAGGTAGGCATCCCACCAGGCAGGCAGACAATTGCCCCAAGATGCCAAAGGAGGCAGTACTGGAAAGTCCAGGCAGACATAAAATACCAGAAAAGTCTGTCACCAGTCTTGTCCATATAATGAATTGCAGTTTGGAAGGGGGAGGGTGCTGCTTCCAAAAGTAAGACAGGATTCCAGATCCAAAGAGACAGAGTGGAAGGGTGGAAGGCAGGACTCAGGGCGCAAAGTGTGGGAACTGAGGCAAAGGTAAGGGCTAAGAGTTAAACTAACAACAAGGATGCCTTAATGTCAAATCCTAGAGGATGGAATTAGAAGACTGAGACCTCAGGGGAGCTCAGCTGGCCCAGGGATCCTAACTCTGGAGGCATGTAGGTAGAAACCATAAATCAGGAAGAGCTTAACACAGATTACCCATTCCAGTCCAGGAAATGGAGCTGTTAGTCTCTGCAAACCAGTGATGTAGCTAATGCAGTGCAGTGGATCTATACACACACAGGCACATACACACGCATACACACATATGCATACACACATGCACACATATGCATGCACACATACACATGCATGCACATGCACACACATACACACACACATACACATGCAGAGGAATCCAGAATATTAACCTTACATTTATTTTGCTTGCACCCATTGACTGATGCAGGTCAAAGTCTCTCATAAACATACTGGATAGCAAATGAAAGTTCCCTCGGATAGCCCTCAAGACAGTTCTCTTATGGTTTATTAAGTAGTGACTGTCTTTAGATGAGTTTTTCTTTTTTCTTCTTTTAAAAAATGGTTTGGATGGTTCAAAAAGTAGTAAGCTGTTATTCAACCCCAACATGTACTCATTAAGGGAGAAAGTTGAGAGGGAAAAATGAAAGGCCCTTGCTGCCTGGATTGTACTTATCATTGACTGTCACCCATGTTTTATCCTTCTATCAAATTCCTTGTTCACTAAGTCATTCAAAATGCCCTGTTTCCAGCCTTTGGCATCAACAAGCAATTAGAATGTTACCTTTGACCTTCATCATAACATGTACTTCTTATTAGTGCCATTTTTCTCTGGTATAGTCATGATTTAACACTAATTACTTCTACCACAGAGTTCTGCTTTGCCTAATCAGATCACATCATGGAAATAACACATGAATTTTTCCCCATAATTTAAAAAGTATATGTAAAAAATTAGCATTTAGTTTTGGGCTCTAGGACTCCCCAGAACCTGGGAAATGTTGGGGCTGATGCTTAAATTTCTTGAAGGTAGAAATGCTCTCACTCTTTAGGGCCAATTCATCAAACTTGTGTCTGTAGGCTGCTTCCAAGCTGCTGAACTATTTTGTTGGCAGAACATGAAAAACTGAGAATTCAGCTCCTCCTCCTCCTCAAAAAAAAAAAAAAAAAAAAAAAAATTGGCCATAGTCAGCTGGACCTGAGTGCTGGCTGCCCCTTTCTGACAGATACGTGTTCTCTGTAGTCTCCACCTCTCCCTGTTGACAGCCACAGCATTTGGTTATAGTTATCCACCCTGGCCCCAGAGGAAGTTCGTTTTGTGAATTTATGACACAAGCACTTAGCCAAAACTGCTTGATGAACGGTGGATAAATGATCCTGTCAGTTTTTAAATGCCATTGGAAAAAAAATGAGAAGTAGGGTGAGTATAGCTTCTCTTCTTGCCCTTCTCACCTCTCTTCTGGCTATTCTGGGCTGTCTGGATCCTTCTTCCCTTGACTGATAAATCCCCCTCTTTATTCTTTGGGCTTTTCTCTCTGGATTTTCTCCCCGAGATAGCTCATGCATTCTGGAGTCCACCAACTAACTCTTGGCTGGTGTCTCCCAAATCTCTCTCTAGCTCACCTTCTCTCTCAAGATCCCATTCCAAGATTAAGCTCAGAGGCTTTACTGTGTGCAAGGAAGCTATGATTCAAATCCGGAGTCAGCAGTGGGCCCTGGGGCAAGCATTGAATGTCCCTGGCCTGCGACACCCATGAAATGGACACAACATCTTCTTTTATGGCTGAGAGTATTAACAATAGTTTGTAGGAGTGCCTGGTAATTGTTTTCTAAGCCCAAAGCCACTGGGTGGCCATGCCTTGTTCTTTCTACTTTCAAACACTGTCTCAATCCCAGAAGACCTTGTCTTGAAAAGTGACTTTTTACATTGAGTTGTCAGTGTTTCAGCTGCCAGGGATGAGGCCCACCAGAGAGTCAGGGATGGATGAGCAGACGGGCCACCCTGAAAAATGGGACAAGGTAGAATTTGCTGACAAGACAGATTGCTCAGACAGCTTTGCGGGACTCCGCAAGTGCCAGGAACCTCAAACTTGCCCGGTGGCGCCCTGCGATCCTGCCGCATTAAATCGGAGCCATTTATTTCCATCATTAGCAGCAAAGTAAAGCAAATGAACGCTTTGGAGCTTCCTTATTAACAGTTATGACCGGCAGATAAACAAAGGCAGGGGAGCGAAAAGTGTCAATGACGACCCTGAGGCTTTCTCCACCAGCTTTCCCGTTGCTTCCCAAAGCACGGTTTTCCCCTTAATAATGGCTTTTAAATGCTTCCAGTTTATTTCAATGTTTTGATATACTCTCGTTTAGTTTTTAAATTTTTTTAGAAGTTTCACAGAAGTGGTAGAGGGTTAATGTGGGTAGGAAGAGAAAGAAGAGGAGGATTGGACACGATTCTGGCACTGGGCTTGGTGCATTGCATCCAGTATTTCATTTTCCTCGACTTGGGCTTATCTTTACAAGATCCCAGGATGAGTCTGATCATAGAAATATGAAGTTGGAAAATTTTTACCTCAGCTGATCCAATCTTTTCCTTCTACAAATGAGAGAGAAGTCACATGACTGGTCAGTTATTAGAAAGAGGACAAGCACCGGGCCCTCTTGCCTCCCTCACACCAGTCTCCCTGTCTGTGAGACCCAGGGGGCATTTAGAATGCTGCCAAAAGGTCAGGGGACGTTGGTGGAAATAAGTGTGCAAAAGATAAAACTTTTCCTTCTTGTGCAAGGAAAGAAAATTCTAACTTTTCTGTTTATGAACCAGTATGTGTGTTCTGAGCCTGGTGAAATACACAGATATTAAAACCTGATTTAATCATATTAAAATCTGATTTTTTTTCTGATAAAAAATACATAAAAAGATACAAAAGCAGAAACTGTTCTGTTTCTTTTGCTTATCAGATATTGTCATGTCTGTGCGAGGTGCATGGAAAAGCCTTTCGTGGCCATTAGGGGTGCCGAACCAGCACTGTAGGATGGGCGCAGAGAAGGATGGAAAGATTCCAGGTTTCAGAGATGAATATTAGGAAGGACGTTAACTATTCTTGGAAGTGAGATGCTTACAGATTTCTTTTTATGTGAGGTATTAATCTTTCCTTATTTTTAAAGGCAATGCAGTCAGAGTTTTATGTTATGTCAATGAAAGCATCCCAAGGAGACTCTCTGAACCTCTGACCCATCATCTGCTAAAGGGAAATAACAATGGTGTATTGGAACTGACTCATACCAGCCAATTGTGGGCATCTCTTTCCCACTTTACATTCAATAACATCACAGTGTTAGTTTCTGTGACATCATGTTGGTGACTTGAAATAAGTCTGGGTGGGAATATTTCACCATAGAATTTGGCAAAAGATACAAATCAGGGATTTTTTTTTTGAGAGTTGGTTTAGCAGCACCCCACTGATAAAAATAAAATTTTGCAGAATCATTAAAACCATTAGAGATGATATGTCTAAAGCACCCATTAATGTGCTTGCTACAAATAATAGGACTTAGCAGATGGTGGCTATTTCTTGTTATATATATAGTGGTATAATAATCCCCAAGGCAACCAAAAAGTTACAATACAAATGCGTGTGATTTCCCAGGACAGACGTGTGTGTGTGATAGGTGTTAGAGCTGCGTTCCAAAAGTTTGAAACAAAATTAGTCTAGTTCTTTGGTGGGTTAGCCTTCTGTTATCCAGAACATTCTACTTCCACCACTGGGAGTAATGCTGAAGAGCTACATATTAGATTTAGTCTCCAGGTGCAGTGAACAAGCTGGTCAGATCACCTGTCTGAAAGAGAGGCAAGGTGTCATAATATCACTGGTTTCAATGCTGGACAAGAGTCATGGCTCTGCCAAAGAAGAGGGGGGAGTGGTTTCTGAAATGGGGTAGGTAGGGGTCTTATTGTGGGTTTCCTGGAAAACTCACTGTAATAGATATTTGTATGAGGAACAAGACCTGTGAGAGGGAGAAGGAAGCCCAACAGGTAGGGGAAGCAGCTGAACTATGACGCTGTGACATTCAACACTCAGCTGATCCCACAGAGGAATCTGAAGCTGGGGGTGTCCTTTAGAGTTGTTCAAGGACTGATTATTGGATGCGAACTGTCCCTGGGGAGGAGGCATTGCCATGCCTTTGCCTTTGGCTGAGGTGAAGCCCTGAGAGGACTCAGCTGTGATCCATCCACTGACAGTGAACATTCTCCGTAGCTCTCATTGCTGGGGAAATGAGTGCCTTGGGTCTGGAAGAGGCCTGGGTTGCGCATCACAGCATCCACTACGGTGGGTTTGGGATAGACTTTCCCATGGTGCTTCTCTGATCGATCCCTCCTGCATGGTAGGCCAGGCCTTAATAATCAGCCAGTCCGTCATTTTCATTTATTAGGTCTAAAACTTTAGAGCACAAACCCAGCTAAAATCTCCCCTCCCCTCATGCCTTCTGTAATACCTATCCAGACTGTTTGTTTTCCTTGCAATAAGTACCAGCCAAAAGATCTTGGTTGCAAACAATAGAAACCAACCGTGGGTAATGTAGGCATAAAAGGAATTTATGAGAAGGATGGCTGGTAGTCATCCTTCAAGGGAAGAAGGATAGCAGAAATAATACTGATGAGAAATTGTGCAATTGAATACCCTCCTGATCCTCAACCCACCGTCCCACTATACACACACTGCTCCTGAACACAGCTCCCACTGTAACCTCCCTTGTGGCATTCAATCCAGTTATCACTTCTGTTATATATGACTGCCACTGCACATCTAATGCAATGGTATGGCTTTATGTATCTGCTCATTGGAGATTTAGAATCCTTCTGTGAGCCCTCAATTGTCTGGGCTAAGGCCATGTGCCCCCACCCTCAATGCCAGGGCATGGGAAGAAAGGTAATCTTTCTGTTATAACTGGCTGTGCCCTGCCTACCACCAAGAGTCACACTGTGTGGGAATCCAAGAATTAGAAAGGAGGTTCATGTGCTGGGTCACAACAAAACTTGATAAGCATCCACTGCCCAATCTTCTGTACCACATGAATCATACTCTTGCTCTATTCATGTGTGTTTTTTCTAAGGGTGGTATTCTAGGAGGTCCCAGGTCTTTTTACTCATGTATCTCTACAAATAGTGACTGCCTAGTCTGAAATGCAGACCCATTTCTCTCAAAAAGAAGAGCAAACTTTATTCCCCTGCATTAATGTGTGCTATCAAATATATGTGAAAGATTGCTTGGTTCCAAGAAACAGACTTATTCAAGTCAACTCAGGCAAAAAGGGGCTTAGTGCTAGGATGCAATGATGCTACTGGATCTGGAAAGACAGGCAAGAAACCATCCATGGCTTCTGTCTTCCAGAGTGGAGTCATCTTTCTCTTGTGACTCCCATGGTCTCTGTCACTTGGCATCCCTACTTCTTCCCTGTCTTGGCTTATTCCCTCCTTCAGAGATCTGGTTCAGATTCTGAAGGAAGTAATTACTTTGATTTCGCTCATTATTTTCCTCCAATGGACAGGGCCTCGTGGATCTTTGGCCAGGTTAAGGAATGAGTCTGATTCCCACCCTGTTTATCCAATGACCACTCATCCATGCATACAGAATCACTACAACTACTTTCTTAAACACCTCAATTATAATGGGATGTTAGGTATGCCAGGTACCATGTCTGACATGTTTCAAGTTTCTCTGAGTATGACCCTAGTTGCCACCCAGTTCCTAGGAAGTATTTTTCGCTTTTTAGGTAGCAAAAGAACTATTGGCTAATAGATGTTAGGTTTTGTGCCTGTTATTATGTATTACATACTTTATTGAATTCTTACATCATTTGCCTGAAGTAGGTTTTACTCCTATTTTATATATGATGAAATTGAGGATGACAGTGTTTATGAACCCAGAATAAGATGGTAGGGCTGCATATCAAATCCAGAATCATCTTGCTCCAAACCTGTGTTTTTTCTTCTACCCCAGGACACCTCTGTTGACACATTCATGACAATGCCAAGACATTCCTGTCTTAGTTATCAATGACTCTTTGAAGAAAATTACCAATTAGGGACTTTTCTACTAGGGAACAGTTGAAAAGTAAAGTAGAATAAAGTAAGAGGAAAGATGAAGGACTGGAGAAAGAGATGTTCACATGCTGAGCTGAGGCTGCTGAAGAAATGCAGTCCTTTTTGACAGCTGGCCCTTCCGATGGCCAGAAAATAGCCTTGTCATCAAGCAGTGGGGTGTCGCTCCTGAGTAATGAAGAGAAACTAACTTTACACAGCCCAAGGTGGGCACTCCCCATGAGTTCCTTGCTTTCTTTGTCCAAAACCATTTCACAGACAATTATAGCTAGCAGGATCCTCCAAATAAAACCTCCCAACATCTGTAAGATAAAAAGTAAGTCCTTTTAGAGGTAGAACTTAAAGTACTTTGTTGTAATGGTTTCATAGAAAGGAAAGCTGGACCAGTCAGGAAAATTCATTTAACCAATATCTAGCCCTACGTCAATCATTCATGTGCCCTGCAGGGGGGAAAATATTGTAGAACCTAGAAAGTTATTGAAAAGGGGAATTGGAAATGGGAATACATACAAGTACACGAGCATCTAGCATCATCTGTAATGTGAGTTCCCTCAGCTCTTTCTCCTTCAGTCTTCAATGTCAACCATAACTTATAGTGTCTCTGGGAAGTCTTCCTGGACTGAATACACCTGAAATAAATATAGATGATTTCTTTCCCCTTCCTTCCTCAGCTCTATCTGTTACAACTGCTGTGTGCTGTGGGCAGACCTCATTGTTAAGCACTTACTGGGTTTGGGGTTCAGTCAGCAATCCATTCTTGCTAGAGTACAGTGTTGAGAAGTGAGGTATTCTAGTTACTATGGCTACATAACAAACCACTGTAAATCTTAATACCTTAAAACATCAACATATTTATTTTGATCATGAGTGTAGAATTCAAACAGGACTCAGTAAGGTCAGCTCATCTCTGCTGTACTTGGCATCAACCAGAATGGCTTGAAGGGGACTGTAATCATTTGAAGGATCCCTCACTTAACTGGCTGTTGGGCTAGGCTGACTCAAATATCTGGGGATTGAAGTAGCTGGAACTCTGTGGACATCTCTCTAATTCTATGAGGTCTCTGTGTGAGGTCTTTCGGAGTGGCAGCCATGGAGTGACTGCATTTCTTCATCCTAGGTCAGGGCTTCCAAGATGTGTATCCTAAAGAGAATGAGCCAGGAAGAAACTGTAGCCTCTGGCTGACCAAGCCTTGGAAGTAATGTAGTATCACTATGCCATACTTTATTGGTCAAAGCAATTACAGGTTTCTACTCAGATTCATGAAAAGGAAATCTAGACCCCACCTCTCAGGGAGTAAAGTGACATTCACATTATACACACACACACACACACACACACACACACACACGCACACACACACACACACACACACACACACACATGGGTACTTCTGGAAAATAAAAGCTGCCACACATGGTATATGTAAGGTTCAAAAGTTGGGTGAGGGAAGATTGGAACAGGTCTTGAATGTCATACTGGAGTGTTTGTTCTTTTCCTTTTTGGGGGGCAATTCACTTACTGGTTGCTGACTATCCTCCAGGGTTTCATCTGTGTAGGTTCATCATCCCCAGAAGGCCTATAAGACTGACAGGCAGAAGCAATTGCACCTCATGTATTTTTTTTAAACTTCCTAGCTTGTCAAGGCTTTGCATTTGATTCCTCCTCAGTACATGAAACACAAGTGCCTGTCTGCTCAAGCAAGCAATGACGGCAAATCAGACCAGATGGGTTTCTTGCCTACCCTCAAGTGGCACAAACCCACATGTTCTAGCATGCTGGAGGTGGTGATATTGAGGTGGCCCACAATGGGATACACTGGTGACAGCACTGAGTATCAAACTGTCAGAGTACATCGAGATTGACTCTGGGCTTACTGCCCACCTGCTCAAAGAAGTGTCCAATTCTAGTGTCGATTCCTTCAGAACATGTAGCACCTAGTATTTATTCCATCTACCAGAGAATGCTGGATCTAGAGCAAAAGCAATTTTCATAGTCATGGATCCCAGTCCACTAGTTGCTTCCATTCAAAACTCTGGTGTCTCCTTCTAATGGGTCTCCATCCAGTCTGCTTGAAAAGTGAGAGACAAGGACATAATTCTCATAAAACATAATTTGTTTTTTTCTGAGACAGAGATGGGGAAGAGCTGCTATTTGAGTTTCAGATTAGTGTCCTCTGTCCTCCATTCACTTTGACTTTCCCTTTGCAACAGTGGGAAATTTGTTTATTGCTGTAAGGCAGCTGTTGAAAGGAATCATGACAGAGTTTGTTCTTCCTCATATTTGACAAACGGCAGATGTTCCCCAGTGGAGAGAAGATGGTTGTAAGAACAGGGACAATATTATAAATAATAAAGTCTTTCCTTTTGTTCCCAACTCAAAATGGGTTGAGTTCAAAAGTTGGAAACTCAGAACAAACCACATCCCAAGAATAACAGTGCTGGACAGGCCCACAAATGCACATTTCATCCATAATGTAAGCTGAGGGAGGAAGGTAGACATTGACCAGCAGGCAGGTTAGTTCAGCCAAAATGCTTGAGGCAGCTATCTTACGCCAGCCCTTTTTTCCTTTCTGTACATTTGATTCCAACCATCACTTTCCTCATGAGGTGTGAGCGCTAAGGGCAGAGACGATGAGGGTCTGACAGCGGGGAGCACGGGGGTGGCCATTGTTAAGCATAGTCACTCGTAGGACAATGGCTGTCTGCATTTTTGAAAATGAGCAACTATGGCTTTGAGTAGCTGATGTCAGTTCAGGAAATTGGTGTGTTTTTCCTTTGGTTGGTTGGTTGGTTGTTTTTTAATGCACCAAAAGGTTTTACAGTGAAGCCTACACATAGAAGGAAGTCACCGGGATGGTACTGCCTGTCCTGAAGCCTGTCCAGTAGGCTGGCTAACTCCACCAGTACACACGGATGCCCCGGTGACTAAGGCCATGCTTGCAATCACTCTTAGAGTGGCCAGTTCATTTTGAACTTAGAAAAAGCATTGTAAGGCTACAAAAATTCATGTTGATGCGATCTGTTGCCACTCAATTGCCACCGCTCTGCAAACCACATGAAGCTCATATTTAGTGAAGATAAAGTTGGACAATGTAGAGTCCCTGTTGTTCTGTAAGTTCCGTGGGTTGTGTGATCTGTTTCAAAATAGGGAGTTCTGCCGGATGAAATATCTGGCTATTACAAAGATGCCTTATGTGTCATACATGTGTTCCAATTTTCAGAGACTAGGAATCTTATGTCTCCGGTGGGGACAGATGCCTCATTTAAGTATCTGTAGCATTTCCTGCCACCACCATTAAACTGGCAACTGCTGTCTTATGATAACTAACAATTTACATGCTCGTGGCTTGACTTCCAGATAAACCCCTTTAGAGAAGTGACTGTCTTCCTGCCTAAAATTCTCCACAGTGCTTTCCAGAAAGGATATGCTGAACTTGTGATCTGTTGATTGAGTTCGAGTGGAATTCAGTAAGATGTACTTAGCACTCAAATAATTCTAGCTCACCTATAATGACACCTGGAGTATTTAGAATGTGCCTCAGGATGCTTGTGGACCCTAGGTACAATAATATGAGCAGCAACCACTAATGGACCGTGGACACGGCATTAATGATAACTAACTCTCACCTACCACTTTCCCTGTGTCTAAGTGCTTTGTTCTAAGTGCTTTACCTATGTTTCACCATTTGGTCCTGCAAACAACACTTTTGGGTGGGTGCTGTTACTTATCCTCAAGTCGACAGATGAGGAACCTGAGACACAGAGGTAAGAAAAGTGCCAAGGTTATGCAACTAGGGAGTAGCAGATGCAAACCCAGGCAGCAGGCTGCAAGGTCTGCACTTTTATGCACTGCATTATACTGCTCCTTTGACAAGTGCCTATTATATATACGGGATAATATTATATGCCAGACACTCTTTATGTAAACTCCATTAATCCTCACAACAAACCCAGGAGATAAGTTCTATTATTATTTGCATTTTACAGATGAGGAAACTAAGGCATAAAGAAGCTGCATGGAAGGGCCCAGATGTAAACCTAAGGGTTCTGGCTTCTGAGTCTATTGTTGTACTCACCATGCTATAGCATGCTCAGAGGAGTCCATGAGTGAATAGAATGTCAATCCCGAATCGATTTGTATAGGTTTACCTAGCAAGAGGTGGTGGATCATAGACTACTTTATTAAAAGACATCACTGAAATTTTCATCAAGGCTAAGAACCACCATATCCCTGAACAACCACTGGGCTGGGGACATGCAAGGTTTCTGCTTCAGTGGGCTGGAAAAATAGTGCCAGTCAAGAAAAGATAGTTTGATCTTTGTTTGGAGGATTTTAAAATAAAAAATATCAAGGCCTGGAGGTATTGGTTTCTTCATAAGGGCTTGGATATGGGAGAAGCACAGGAAGCTGTGGCACCGCTGTTTCCCTGGCTCTGGGCATGCCCTGTGAAGAGGACACGGCTAGGAGCAGCCCAGGAGGTAGGTGTCCTCTGGTCTGCGCCAGCCAGCGGCAGCTGTGCAAAGACAAACAGGGAGAAACAGGGGTGACTACCCAGGCACTTGTCTCCCCCTGGACGGCCTGGGCCTGAATGGCCACTCTCTCCGACCTCCCAGGGATGAAAAGCCTAACAAGTAACAGGGAGACTCCCTTACAGGGGAGGAGCCCATTTTAATGAGCTCAAGATATCCATGTTAAAGGAAGAAAAAAGATATGTGCTGAACTAAAACCATAACTCATCAGCTTACCCAAACCAATGAGACAATTTTTCTATTCTTCATCACTTTTTCTAGATGGGAATAGAGAGGGAACCTGGTAAAAGGGGAGGGAGGGGCAGTAAAGTAAGTAGTCCTCAAATTGAGAGGCACTTTGAGGTCAGAAAATGGAGCAGGTGACTATGTATGGTTTACACAAAGTTTTTTTTTTTCAATTTTTATGTTTATTTTTTGAGAGAGGAGAGAGGGAGAGTGAGCAAACTAGGGAGGGGCGGGGGGGAGGGAGAGAAAATCCCAAGCAGGCTCCACATTGTCAGCACAGAGCCTTATGCAGGGCTCAAACTCACGAATTGTGAGATCATGACCTGAGCTGAAATCAAGGGTTGGAAACTTAACCGACCGAGCCACCCAGGTGTCCCTACACAAAGTTTTATTTAGGGTAACTTACTGACAGGGGGATTGGGCGGGTGACCATCCAGGCACCTAGGAAGCTATTTTTCACAAGGTCTGGACCTTTGTGAAATTTATAGAGTGAAGGGATACACAGAAGGGCAGTGTAGTGAGATCAAAGGATTTGTGCACACCTCAAAGGGCTTGCATGCACCAAACTGGCAGCTACCCTTTAGTTAGATCTTGTGATGCCATCTGTGCATCAGGAAGGGGAGATACTATGTTATCTTTAACAAATTTACAGAGGGCCAAAGCCAGACTCTGCATTCTGGCCTTGGTAGGCATTTCTAAGGTATGTATATTAATCTCCAACGAGCTGCAAACACATACCCCAAAGAAGGACATGAACAAGACGGAGGGCCAAAGATAGAGTCAGTATTGTCAGTACTGTCACAGAACGTAACACATAAAACATTTCTAAGAGAGAGAACATAATTTCTCAGAAATCCAGAGCCTCCTGGCAAGGGCTCACCTAAGTATCAATGTGGCACAACATTCTATAAGTTCCATGGGCAGGACCTTAACCCTCTGAATTTGTGAAGCTGGAAGCCTCCATGAAGACATACCATGTTTCACAGAACCTCCCTCAGCCTTGTTCCCGTGGTCCAGGAAGCTGGATCCTGTTTGCCTGTTGGCATTCCAGAGGTGAAGGAAGGAGAAAGTCTCCAGGTTACATGATAATGGCTCCTGAGGGTCCAACTTGTCATTGCTCCTATACTCATCTAGATATTGAATGCTGCAAGAAATGTGGACATTCAGGCTGTCGACCTGCAAGCTACGGATATAGACCAAGTCCTGTGTAGACTGGAGAGAAGGCACTTGATGGATTATTTGTACATGTACCAGACATGTACATAGAAATAATGACCCTCAACTTGCAGGACTATTTCAATCATTGAATAAGCATGGTGTCTGGTCATAGTAGGTGTTTAATCATGGAAGTTGTTACTGTTGTTATCACTTGAGAGTGTTCTGGCTGCAACACTTTCATACCATAGGATGAAAAACAAGGTTAACTGAACTTATCCAATTAGCTGTGTGGGTATTCTTACTTTTTAACAAAATTCATTTTGCAATATTATGAAATATAGCATTCACAGAGTATATAAGATATAAATAACTGCATAATAAAAATCATAAAGCAAAGCATGGTGCAATTACTATCATGTAATTCCTACCCAGGTTAAGAAATAGACATTGTCAGCACTCAGAAGTTCTCACCTGTGTTAGATAGGTCCTTTCCAGGTCATGCACCTCCCCACCTCACATGAGGTGACTTCTATCTATTCATGGAAATGACATTTTTGCTTAATTAATTAATTGCTTTATTATACATATCCCTATATAATATATACTATTCCCCCAATATTATTCTTTTGTCTATGTTTAAATTATATAAGTGGACATATTTATTCTTTTGTGTCTTGCTTCTTTTATGCATCATTATAGTTGTTAGATTCAAACACATTATTTTAGTAGCAGTGATGTATCTATTTTTGTGGCTATATAGAATATGAATATGTTTCATTTTACTATCTATTCTTCTACAGATAGATATTTAGGTGTTTTTTAGGTTGGGGTAATTACTGACAATGTTGCTATACACATTCTTGTATATGCATTTTGGTGACATGGGCTGTAGGGTACAGGCATTCCTGGGTCACAAGATATGTATGTATTTAACTTTAGTAGGCCTTGCCCAACTTTTTTCCTAAGTGGTTGCACCAACATACTCCCTCATCCACAATGTACAAATCACCATTACTTCACAGCTTCATGGACAGATGGTATTGGTCATCTCTGAATGTTAGTCAATCTGTTAGGTGTGCAGTTGTATTTAATTGTGGTTTTAGTTTGCATTTCCCCAACCACTAAGGAGGTTGGAGAGCTTTTCACTGTTTATTGTCCATCTGGATTCCTCTTTTGTGAAGTGACTGTTTATCTCTCTGGCTCATTTTTTAAAATGGGTTGTCTGTCTTCTTTCTTAATGAATTTTATCCAAATGGATACTTTATTGTCTCAAATAGCATTTATTGACTGGTGTCCTGGAACTCACAAGAGTTGATTCTTAAAATTTCAGGAGTTTTGTGAGAAGATTTTTAACATGTGGATAGCTCGAAATAAGCCATACTGGGAGTATTTGCGCTCTGGATATTGACAGATGCTACTAATCAGGGCATTCCCTCACCTTCAGTCCATAGAGAGTCAGTCAACTGCTACACCAACAGAAAATACCATCTCTTCTGCACTGCCACAGTTTCATCTCTATCATAAATCCTGTCCGTATACATGTGGATTTATTTCCGTGCTATGTCTTTTGTATCATCCTTTCCTTTGTCTATCCCCATGTCAATACCATACTGCCTTATAAACTATAGGTTTATAATAAGTCTTGATATCTGGTAGAGCAAGTTCTCTTACCTGCTAAGAGTATCTTGCTCATTCTTGGCGATTAACATTTAAAATTTTGGAACCAGCTTACCTAGTTTTTAAAGACAAATCTGTCGAAATCTGTCATTTACCTATGGCTACAGGGTTACTTGCCTTGCAGGACTTTATTTTTATCAAAAAAGTTTATCAACTTTTTCTTTACAGATTCTAGGATTTATGTCATAAGATTAAAATTCCAGTTTAGGTTTTAAAATTCTCTATTCTTTTTTTTTTTAATTTTTTAATGTTTTATTCATTCTTGAGAGAGAGAGAGAGAGTGGGGGAGCGGCAGAGAGAGAGGGAGATACAGAATCCAAAGCAGGCTCCAGGCTCTGAGCTGTCAGCACAGAGCCTGATGTGTGGCTTGATCTCATGGATCATGAGATCATGACCTGAGCTGAAGTCAGATGCTCAACTGACTGAGCCACCCAGGTGCCCCTAAAATTCTCTGTTCTATCATTTAATGATTTCCTTATTGATTAAAATCCAAAAATTTTAATTTTTGATCCACCTGGAATTTATATTATAATAAAGTATGGATGTAGGCATCGAACTTTCTTTTTTTTCAAGATGGCTAACCTATGATCGCAGTAACAATGATTGAACAACATGTCTCTACCTACTGATATTAAATGCCACCATTATCATAAATAAAATTCCTGTAAGTATTTGTTCTTTTCTTGGAATGTCTCTTTTGTTTCATTAGCTGTTTATAATATCATTGTTCCATAGGAATATCATGTTAGCCACAAATGCAAGCCACATTTAATTTAAAATATCCTAGTAGCCTCATTAAAAAAAGTAAAAAAAAAGATGTGAAATTATTTTTAGTAATATATTTTATTTAATCTACTATAGCCATTGTATTATTTCAACATGAAATCAATATATAAAAGCAATTACATTTACATTCTTTTTTTTCATATAAAGTCTTCAACATGTGGTGTATATTTTATTCTTACAACACCTGTCAGGTGGGATTAGCCATATTTCAAGTGTATGGAGCCACGTGTGGCTAGTGGCTACCTTGTTAGACAGCTGGCGTCAATATTTTTGTTCAGGCAGGTTTACTGTAGCCTTAGCTTTTTGGCTAATTTAGTCCTCCTCATAAGGTCTGGCCCTTCTAGGTTTGGTTCAATGAGACATCTTCACTCATTGGTTGGAACTTCAGCATCTTTTAGCTTGGTGTGACTTTGGGAATTGTTTGGCTTACTGATATGAGGCATTTTTGTGTTTATTATTCTTTACATATTTTGCAATTTTGGCTTGGGTTTTCTCTTTGACCAATTGTTTCATAGATTTTTTTAAATTTTGAGATGGTGGAGTTTTGGAATTTTATCTTTCAGTTTTCTGGTTCTGTTATTACTTTTTAGTTACATTGCATTATAAATAAAGTTATTTATACTATACTTTTTGAAAATTATTGAAGTGTTCTTTGTAGCCTAATAAAGTCACTGTGGTTATACCATTAACTTCTGTAAACAAGGTGTTACTCACTTTTTAGAGTATAAATTGTTGATTAATTTTGAGTAAATGTTAACAATTTGAGCATTCAAAATAAATTTAAATTTATAAAAATGCAATGTATGTGTATGCATAAGTGTGCATATGTGTGTGTGTGTGTGTTTATTTTGGATGCCAGTGTAAGATTTCATCTTAAAAATGAGATTTAGTGCAAAGAAGGGTGTGAAAGCCACTAGCCTAGATGACCTCAAAGGTCATCTAGAATGTGTGAAAAGTGAATATAAATTTCTGAAGACCTTAGGTGACCCCTGAGTGGAGATGATATCAAAGGGTAGTTAAAATATTCTTTGTCTCACTTTCCATTCCTGTTCGTTTTTCCCCTCTATACAATTTGCTAATTAAAAAAAAATCTAGATTACACAGACCCAGGCTGAGTATTACACCAGTCTGTTATCAACAAGTGAGAGCACATTAAACAGTTTTTAATTGGTCTTAGGAAAAGCAAAGGTGAAGTGAAAATTTAATTCCCCCAGCCCTTTGTTCAAAAGGCATTTTTCCATCTGCATTGTAAGGAACACATTTTAATTAGCTTGATTTTCACTGTTTGGCCATGCATTTGTGATCTTTGTTCACACTTTGGGAACGAACATTTTGATGAAAGAAATTAGACAATACTGGAAATCTTGTCTGAGCAGAACAAATTGAAATTATCAATTACGTTGCAGGATGACTGGCACGCTGCATCTGGGGAGAGAAGAAAAAAAATGCCTTTCCCTAAGATGCGCCTGTCCAGCCTGGCACAGTTTTGCCCTGCACAGAGACAGCACGTTTTAGAGTGGAAAGTGCTTTTGTGCCAGGCAGTTTTGGGTTCAAATCCTGCCTCTGACCCTTTATAGTAGGTCACTTAATTCCCCTGATCCTCAATTTCTTCATCTGTAAAACAGGATAATAACATCCTCCTTGTAGCCTCACAGAATGGAAAGAAATGAATAGTGTGAAAATGCCTGGCATGCAATAGGGGCTCAGAGCATAACCAAGAGGAGCATTTCAAAGGAAGGGTCTGTGGCTGGGCTGAATACTTGTGGGGTTCCCAACTATTTTCTATTGAGAAGAAAGAAGTGGGCAGGGCTGGGGATGTGGCACCTTATGCTGCTGGTGGTGGTGGTGGAGGCAAGGTTCTTCCTAGACCACCTTCTCAGTTTCTCTGGGACAGCAAACAACCAGCGCCTTTTGCAAAGAAGTCCATTCAGGACTCTGATGTGTAGTTATGAAGCCCCAAGAGTCCATGCTTGCCCTGTGCATTTGTGGGGGCAGCTTTAAGGCCACGGAGGTCATTTAGCTAAGCACAGTGCACTAATAAGGAGATGAGTTAGCATTTTTTTTTTTTTTAACTCCTTGAGACAGGGTCAAAATCAAATATTCCCTGTGATCCTCACACTATGTGCCCAGGTTTGGGTTGAGAAAACACAATCCCTGTGTCTCTATGTGCATCATTCAGGAGTTCTTTGTATAGCACCCATTGTGCTCCCAGAATTCCCTCCCTGTTAGGAGTGCAGGCTCAGGGTTTGATAGATCCGGGCTAATTTTCAAGTTTCTCACTCACTCTTTTATCTTTTTGGGGAAGTATCTATGTGGCCACTGCAGTTTCTTCATCTTTAAAATCATCACACCGCAGGGTGGTTCCTGAGATTCTTCAAGGCTGTTTTTAGCACAGGGCCTCAGCTAGTCCCTTGGGATGGACACAGAAATGGGATCTATTTTCTTCCTTCCATGCAGTGGTTCTCCACCTGGGAGGATTTTGTCCCCCTAAAGGACATTTGGTACGTCTGGAGGCATTTTGGCTATCACTGTTGGGGGGCGGGCATGTAGGAGCTAAACACCCCACAGTTCACAGGACAGCCTTCTCCTCCTCCGCATCCATTACCTATGATTTACCTATGATTTTGGAATTAGGAGCTGAAATGGGTCCATTAGAGGTTTTCCTCTCTCTGAAGAGAGGGAAAATGTCCTGATCCTTAATGCCATTTTTACACTGTGTCCCTGTTGGGGTGGCCTTAGTGTCTTGGTCGCAGGTCCCTCAAAAGGACGCGCCTCCCATGTGGGGCATCCTGGATGAGTGTGACATTCTCACATACACCTGCTCCCAGTTAAAGACTTCGCGAGGGCCCCGCAGTGCGGAGGAGCACAACTGAGGGGCGGGGGTCGCGTTCCTCCGGTCCCTCCGCAGCAAGGGAGGCTCTGGAGAAAGGCAGGGCTTTTAGGGAGCTCCTGGTAGCTTCCTTGGGGCTCACTTCGTGAGGCAGCTGGGAACACCCCGAGCGTCGGAAGATAGGGCACCAAGGAGGCAACTGCTTGCTGGCTCCCCCAGGGCGGCAGGCCAGGGACGCGTGCACCTGGGTCCCGCCGCTCCCATGCTGGCGGTGGCACAGCGTCTGAAGGGACATTAGGGCAGGGAGGGGAAGTTCGTCGTCGCCAGCCTCAGCCCTGGACTGCAAGTCCGGGAACGTACTCCAGCTTCCCCGCGGCCGCGCCTCTCCGGAATGCGCTTCGGAACAGGAGGCGACCGCTGCCCCAGCGGTGGCCGCGTGGGCGGCGGGGCCACTCGTTGCCCTGTGCTCCGGGGCCAAGATCTGATTTGGGGACCACGACTGCGTGCTGAGTCAAACCCCGCTGCCGGGCTGGGTCTGCAGCGGGGCCCCGGAGCACAGTGCGCGGAAGTTAATGATTAATCGCTGACCGATCCTCCCCCCGCAGCTCTGGAGAGGGTGCTGCAGGGGGGTGGGTTGGGGCCCGCAACGGCAGGGAGCCGGGAGCCGGGGCGGGGGACTCCCTGGCGGGGCGCGCCGAGCGGGGGCAGCGAGGGGAAGGGCGGGCGCTGGGGGTGCCGCGGAACTCACTCCCCGCGGGGAGAGTAAGACCTCCTTCCTCCTCTCTCCCCGCCTGGCTCGTACACACACACACACACACACACACACACACCCCAAACTCCACCCCCAGGCGCCTCCCGGGCCCCTGCTAGGTTGGGCTGCTCCAGGAAGTTTCCATGAAAGCACCAGAAGTACTAAGTTACTCTTTCCAGGTGAGCGCGGATGAGCAAGCGCTGGGCCGGCCCTGGTGAGTTGCAGCCCAGAGCTCTGGGCTCTGCTGGCAGGAAGAAGGCAAGTTGAGGAGGTCTTTGGACCGGGTGGCGTGGCTTTCACCCTCATGGCTTCGCACAGGGAGCCCAGCAGTGACTGCTCCTATGTCATCGATCACACCCACGTCCCCGAGTTCGAGGTGGCCACCTGGATCAAAATCACCCTCATCCTGGTGTACCTGGCCATCTTCGTGGTGGGCATTCTGGGGAATAGTGTCACCATTCGGGTCACCCAGGTGCTGCAGAAGAAAGGTTACTTGCAGAAGGAGGTGACGGATCACATGGTGAGCCTGGCTTGCTCGGACATCTTGGTCTTCCTCGTCGGCATGCCCATGGAGTTCTACAGCATCATCTGGAACCCCCTGACCACGCCCAGCTACGCCGTGTCCTGTAAGATTCACACTTTCCTCTTCGAGGCCTGCAGCTATGCCACGCTGCTGCACGTGCTGACGCTCAGCTTTGAGCGCTACGTTGCCATCTGCCACCCCTTCAGGTACAAGGCTGTGTCGGGGCCCTTCCAGGTGAAGCTGCTGATTGGCTTCGTCTGGGTCACCTCCGCCCTGGTGGCGTTGCCTCTGCTTTTTGCCATGGGAGTCGAGTACCCCCTGGTGACCGTGCCCAATCACTGGGGTCTCTCCTGCAACGTCTCCCGCACGCGGCACCACGAGCAGCCGGAGACCTCCAACATGTCCATCTGTACCAACCTTTCCAACCGCTGGACTGTCTTCCAGTCCAGCATCTTCGGCGCCTTCGTCATCTACCTCTTGGTCCTGGTCTCTGTGGCGTTCATGTGCTGGAACATGATGCAGGTGCTTCTGAGGAGCAGCCAGGGCACGCTGGCCGGGAAGGGACGGCGGCCTCAGTTGAACAAGTCGGAGAGCGAGGAGAGCAAGACAGCCAGGAGGCAGACCATTATCTTCCTGAGTGAGTCCTGGGGGGAGGGGGGGAGGGGATAACCAGGGAGCTGGCCTCCCCCTCCCCACCCCC
>NW_026057584.1:96013399-96014869 GCF_023721935.1 Panthera uncia | reverse complement strand
GGGGGGGAGGGGATAACCAGGGAGCTGGCCTCCCCCTCCCCACCCCCCATTCCCTGTGCTCCTCTTAGCTGGTCGTCCTGCCTTGGCGGGGTACACCTCCGTTTGCTGGGGCTGAAGAGGCATTGCTCTGAACCTCTGCATGCTTCTTTCCTGTGTTTTGGGGACTCGGGTAACGGAGAAAAGAACCCTAGACCAGGAGCCGGAGTCTGCCTATGTTTCAGGACAGCAGCTCTGTGACTCTGGCAAGTCACAGAATACCTGTAGTAAAGTGGAGTTAAACATACTGAGAAGTGTGATGGTCATTAGGTAATGTGGGAGAGGTGAAAGTCCTCTGAGAAGGATCAAGGTCTGTGGAGATAAAAGGGGGCATTCTTATCTAGCTGTCTTTACCCTGGAGAACCTTCCTCAGGCAATTGGATTTTGTTCCCATTTTTCTCCTCCTTGGGAGAAGCAGGCTGCCAGAAACACACACTCTCCAGGCTGCAGTTACATTCCCCTGGAGAGATCTACCCAAGTCTTAAGAAACTGGAGCTTTCAGACACACGGTCCTCAGGGTACTTCTCAAGTTTCTCTTGTGTTGGCTCTATACCTTTATCAGAACAGAGAAACGTGGCAGGTATGGCCAGCCTGTTTGATCCAGAAAATCTGGTGTCACAGGTTCCTGGGACTTGATTGATCATCCCAAATACTCAATTCCACTGCAGAGAAAGCTGTTTGCTTTCCAAACTTTTGTTGTGGTGCAAATATTTAAAGCCAGGTCCTTCTGTGTGTCAGGAAAGAAGGAAGGAGCCCTTTCTAATGTGGCATCAGGAAAAGGAATAAATCATGGCACTGTTTGTTTTGGTGTGGGAAACCTGAGTAACAGGTTCAAGGGCCAGGGGGTTGACATGGAAGAAAATGTGAAGGCACTTGAGAAGGGATGGAAAGAACCTGGTCTTGTCCCAGCCCTGCCCCTGGCTTCTGCTGTGTCTGTACAGCAGACTTGACTTTTCTGTTCTGTATAAAATGAGAGGAAGAGCTTGCAATTTTTGGATGCCTACTCTGCATCAGGGGCTGTGCTAGGTGGTTTATATTTCCATTTCCTAGAGGAGGAATTTGAGTCTAGGAGAGAGAAGATCTAATTCAAATAAGCACAGCTCCTACATTGTGACCTTGCTTCCCAGGGCTGGGAAATGAGTGGTTCCCAGTGGCTTACACAGGCTCATGTTGAAGTGAAAATGAAACAAAAAAGGACTTTGAAAAGGAAGGTGCTACCTAGATTAGGCTGGTGGTGTTGCTGCCTCCTAGGGCCAGCCTCTGGAAGTTGGAGTAAGGAGTCTGTGGCAGGTGTTGACATCTGGGGACTTGGGAAGGATACCCAACCCAACTCAATCTCTCACCCACCTCCTGCTTCCCAGAGTATTCCAGGAAGGAATGGATATTAGATTGGCTTGAATATCCATTGAAAGGCTAGTTCTCTCTTCCCTGGTA
>NW_026057584.1:95820076-96003399 GCF_023721935.1 Panthera uncia | reverse complement strand
GTATTTCTGTAGTTGGAGCATCAGGGTGTAGAGGTAGAGCCTTATAAAAGGAAGCCTAAAAATACCCTTGGTGAAGGGGCGTGGGTAGTGGCTATTTATCAAGTAAGCTGGTTCCGGAATTTTTAATAGGGTAATTAATTGGACTTCACTCACCCCAGAGATATTGTCTATGATTCTGATATTCACAGCATGGTGTATGGATTTGCAGCATCAACATCACCTGGGAAATTGTAGAATAAACTGAGTTTTGGGCCCACCCCATACCAATTGAATTTCAATCTGTATTATAAGCAGGACCCTGTGATTGCTCCGCACATTGAAAGTATGAGAAGCCCTCGTCTATGACGCTTGAAGGGGATTCTTTAACTCAAAAGGAACAGAGAAGGATGAGCTGAGAATGGCTAACCTCACCATTTGTAATAACAACTATGAACATCTTGCAGTGTAGTTGTGACTGGTAGGAATTTGCTGCAGGACACTTGGCTGCAAGAAACTTCACATTGTTTTTAAAAAGAAACTTAATGGGGTGCCTGGGTGGCTCAGTCGGTTAAGCATCAGACTTCGGCTCAGGTCATAATCTCACGGTTCATGGGTTCGAGCCTGCAGGGCTCTGTGCTGACAGCTCAGATCCTGGAGCCTGCTTCAGATTCTGTGTCTTCTTCTCTCTCTGCCCTTCCCCTGCTCACGCTCTCTGTCTGTCTGTCTGTCTCTCAACAATAAATAAACATAAAAAATTAAAAAAAAAAAAAAAGGAAAGTTAAATCTGGCTCCTAGCCTCCATTGTAGAATAGTGAAAATTCAATCTCAGGAAAGTGTGGGGAAGGCTTCCCCTTCCTCATGGGCTATGAAGATTCAAGGATTCTGCTTCCAAGGCTGCACCAAGTACGGGGACTGGCCAGCCTGTATATCACATCACCATCATGAGGGTAGAACTATATGCACTTTTCAGAATTGCTCAAGGTCATCACCCATTGAGATTTGAGCTGGGATCTCACTCCAAAGTGCATGCTGTTTCCCTGAGCAGAAATATGGGCTCTTAAAAGAAGATGTATTCAAGCTGGGGGACTTTTTATGGGCAGTGAGGGATGGGAAGAAAGAAACCACAATGCCAAGTCTGAGGTACATTTGTCTTGCTTTTAGGCTAGCCAGCAGCTTTTGAATATCCTTCTTGTGTTTGGAGGATTTCCCTCTCTTTGAGTCCTGCTTCCCAAAGGTGGTGGTCAGAAACTTGCTTTCCCAGCATCCCTTGCAGCTAGGGTGCAGCACGTGGCCTGGGCCACATCGGTCAGCTGCACTGGCATGAGATGCTCCTTTGTAAGAGAGTGATGGGAAGGAGCAGCAACCATAAGGAGTCTCCTTGGGGACAGGGCCAGTGTGTGACAAAGTGATATTGAGAGCAAGGTTGCTTTTAGAGAGAGCAAAGACAAAAGAAATAAGGGTAGCATCCCAGGCCAGGGGTTGGCAGTGTCTCTGTGGAAAGGTCTCCACTGGCATCTTGGTGGGATAGCCTGATATGATTGTTGGTTGCATACCCAATTCTCTGGCCCTCCCAGGGCTTATGTAAAACAACAACAACAACAACAACAACAACAAACAACAACAACCACCACCAACAACAAAAAACAATAATAACAACAATAACAACAAAAAACCCCAATGACTTCATTTCCAGTTTAAACTGGAATGAGCTTTGTTGTTTGCACTAAGAACTCTGCGTGTCCAGATTATAGGTAATAGAACAATTGGATTGCAGTGGGGGGCCCAAAGGGGAGCAGTGAATAGTGAATCTAGATTGGAAAGTAGGTGGGGTCAAATAGGAAGGAAGTTGATAGCTAGTGAAAAGGATTCACGCTACATAGTAGAAGCAGTGGGGAGCCACAGAAGGCTTTAGAGAAGAGGAGTGGCAGGAGGAACTACAAGAAGACTAATGCAGCCCTGGTGTGTGTTGCAGGCAGGGGAGGTGATATGAGGGGTGTGGGTATGGAAGTGGTTCTTGTGCTGTGGGTTCTAATGATGGTGAATGGACAGGTTTGCCCCTGAAGCGTTATGAGGGGTGGTAGTTGTGAACCGTGCTTACACATTAGAATCACGTGTGGTGTTAAACCATGTCCCTCAAAACCTTTGGGGATGGGTCCCTGGGCATTTGTATTATATCAGCTCTGTAGGTGATTCCCGTGTGGGGCCAGGACTGAGAGCTGGGGATGAGGGGTTTGGAAAAGCAGGCTGGGCCTAGAGACCTCCACTTTGGTGGCTGCACTAAGGTTCTTTGGCTGCAAGCCACAAAACCTGATTCTGATTCTTCTTGAAGGAAAAAGGAGTTTTGTGGAAGTGTAAGGAGTAGTTCACAGAGCCAGAAGAAGGGGTAAAGAACCAGACTGTTCAGGGATCCAGGGGAAAGAAGTTCGTGGACAGCCTGCTCAGGCTCCACCATCACGGAGAGACTAGCTTCAGGCATCCTCCTGTGTCTTGTCGCTGCATCCAAGGTCAGGTTCCCACAGGTGACTCTTCCTGGACTGGCCAGGGTTTTGCTGTGCTCCCTGGTGAACAGTGTGGTGGACAGTGCCAGCAAGACTGCATGCGATAAGAGGTGTGGTCCCCACAGGAAAGCCAGTGACAGAGACAGGTGCAGAAAACACACCCCCTCTGCAGGGCCTCATGAAGCTCGGTGATTAGCATCATCATAGTGGCGTCTTCACTCCCTATAGACTTCCTGAACTCTGTTCTTGTGGGTTATCTCTCTGTACCTCCTCTTGCCCCTTGTTGAGTCTTTAGGGATGTTTCCCAGGGCCCAGGTCATCTTAGTGTGTGAGCCAGCTGGAGGGACAGCCCAGAGACTAGCAGCAGAGCCTCTGTGTTCCTAAATGTGGCTGCTGGGAGGCTGGTTAATACCAAATCCACGTGGCATGCTTCCTGCCTGGGAACCTGACTCATTCACCCAGGTTCCTGACCAGGTATTAGATTGTGGTTTGTCGTCACCACAAAATCAGTTTCTATCTGAACCTCGACCTGGAAAACAAAGGTCTCTGGTGGTGTCTCCAGGTCACCTGTGCCCTCTGCTTCCTCGGGGAATTTCCCAATTATGTCTGAATACCAGGCCAGCCTTAAGCCAGGCTCCTCGTTTCAGATGTAAAATCCCACCTTTGATGTCAAGTGTATTTCCCATGCAAAGTAGGGAGTAAGACAGGTGCATTCATTGCCTTCTGGAAATTCAAAGCAGTATGTAAGAAAGAAAAAAGCCACTTGTGAGGAATTTGGTTTAGAAAATGTTTTAGTTTCATGTTGTAATGCTGATTATTCTTTGATTTTTAGATCAGCTAGATTCCATTACCAGGCCAGTTGCTGTTTTCTATCCCAGCAAGTTGAGAAGCAAGGAGGCTGCCCTCCCAAGCACAGTCTCACGGTCTGTCCCCGTGGTGGTGGTTCCAGGGTGGGCGAGCACCCTGAGCCCTCTCCGGGGAGTCGGACATGTGCTGTATATAGAGAGCAGGTGGCAGGAGGAAGGCGCCCGTGGCCCTCACAGTCAGAGGACGGGGCCGTAAGTGCTCAAGTACTCTATCTTGAGTTGTGTGATGATGGCAAGAGTGGTGTGTTAGTTTCCCATGGCTCCTGTGACCAAGTGCCACAAACCTGGTGGCTTAAAACAGCAGAAATGTGTGCTCTCACAGTTCTGGAGGCCAGAAGTCTGAAATCTGTTTTACCAGGCTAAAACAAAGGTGCCTACAGGCCATTCGACCTCTGGAGACTGGGAGGGAGAGACCCTCCCTTGGCCCTCCAAGTGTTTGGTTGTTGCTGACTTCCTTGGCTGTGGCTGCCTCACTCCAGTCTTCAGGATCTTCACGTTGTCTTCTTCTCTGCATGGGTCATCTGTCTCTCTTTCTTTCCTTCTCCCATGGGCACATCTGAGGAATTATGGCCCATGCTCTTAATTCAGGATAATCTCTCTGGCTCAAGATCCTTAGCTTAATCACATGTGCGAAGATGTTTTTTCTTTATCAGGTAACACAGACTCTAGGGATTAGGATGTGGCTTTCTGGGGGACCTTTCTCAGTCTACTACAGGAGGCAAAGGGTTGCAGAAAGTGTAAATTGAACGTGGTATGTGATCATAGTCTCCTGAGCCATGAAGAAATGCTGTGGGACATGACAAAAGAACTATGTTCCGATCCCCTTTCCATCACTTACAAGTGGGTGTGACCTTAGGCAAAGTGGCTCAGAACTTCAATTGCCTCATCCATAGGTTGGACAGACTCTGACCTCAAAGGTTGATTTGAGTTTCAGTGGGAAGCATGTGGAGGCCTCCAAGGCATAGCCTGGCATGAGGTAGGTCCTCAGTAAAATAGAGTGACCTTGTTGTAGTGCAGAAAGAATTCTGGTTGAGGACGTGAAAGAACTTTCTTTTAGTTCTTGCTAGCCTGCTGGTGTTATCTTCTTCAGTGCATCTCAGCTTTTCTCTTTGAGGAAGCCTGAAGGGGGTGAAAGGGGTGAACTTGAGGAGTTTGTCTGAAGAGTCTCCACAGAAATAACACAAAAGGGGGATCTGGGTTCTAGTCTTCACTCCATGGAGTAGAAAATCTGTGAAGTCACCTCTTCACTGTAAAGATGCGTGGACATTTGCGTTTCATTCCACTATAGAGCATTGCAGGATGCAATGTAAAAATGTTTTCAGTTCCCTTCCACAGAGTAAAGGTGGCAGCCAAGGAATGGTGACTCTTGATGACTTTGAGGAGCTTCTGGAACATTCTCAGGTGGCCCTAGCTGTGTGCTCATCCCAGCTGGAGAGGTTTAGGCTCAGAAGCTCCCTACACTTAAGAAATTGTTTGCCTTTGACCTTTACTCCATGGGAAGTTACTGGAAGAACACGAGCAGCTTCAGGCCCTGGCAGCCCATTCTGGGTGGGAGCTGTTGATGAATGAATGTGCTGATGTTTTCTTCACGCACCTGTAAGGCCAGAGCATTATTGGCCGTGGCAATCAATATATCAAAATGAATTTTTGGAAGAGTGTCATCAAGCTGAGGTTTATTTCCAAAAACATGAAAAAAAACTCTGCCCCGGGGAGGGAAAGATGACTTTCATTGTGAAATAAACAAAGTTGATGGCTTAGACATTACTTACATCGTGCTACTTGATCTGAGATGTAGGCTGTGTGGTAACCAATTGTTCCCAGAATCCACATTCCCGACACCCATTAAAACTCGCAGCACTGAAATCATGTTCTCTCCATTTCGCCCATTCTAATAATAATAATGAGAACGTTAAAATGACATTTTGAATTTATATTGCACTTGTCTGCACGGCGCTCTGAGCACTTTCCAGACAGTGTCTCATCAATCCTTATCACAAAACGGTGGGATGTTGGTAGCAGGTAACATTTGCAATTATATTCAACTTAGTAAAGAGCCCCCTGGGCTGGAAGGAATTCTGGTGATAGGGGATAATGCTGCCTTGTGGGTAGAGAAGAGGTGGAAACTCTGACTGCAGGTTTGACTCTCTGCTTTACACATCTCTCCTGGCCTCACTTCTATCTGTCAAATGGGATAATACCCCACATCCCTCAGCAGTGTGATGTGGATGCTTGTGTGTGCTAATCCTGTTAGCTAACTTTGTGGTCTTTTGAGTACTCACTTTGTACCAGGTGTTCCTTTTTTTTTTTTTTTTTAAAGAAGTCTTCAGGCCCAATGTGATGGTCAATGAGGGTCTTAAACTCATAACCCTGCGATCATGACCTGAGCAAAGTTCAAGAGACTGACACTCAACTGACTATCACCCAGGAGCCGCTATGTGCCAGGTATTGTAAGAGTCTTTTGTATACTCATTGAATTTTCACAAAGACCCTGTGAGGTGGGTATAATAATTTACAGAAAAAGCAACTTGAAATGCAGGGAGGTTAAGGAACCTGCCTAAGGTCACACAGCAATTAAGGGGCAGAGGTGGGTTTGACCCTGGGAGACAGGCCCCAGAGCCTGTGGTGTTCCCACTTCCTTAAGAGTTCTTTGGGAGCGGCTGGGTGGCTTAGCCTGTTAAGCATCAGACTCTTGATTTTGGTTCAGGTCATGATCTTGCAGTTGGTGGGATGGAACCCTGCATGGGGCTCTGTGCTGACAGCACGGAGTCTGCTTGGGATTCTCTCTCTCCTCTCTCTGCCCCTTCCCTGCTCATGTTCTCTCTCTCACTCAAAACAAACAAACAAACAAACAAACAAACAAACTGTAAAACAAAGTTGCATGGGCTTTTATACTGCAAACAGTACACAGATGCACATGGGTACACTTGCACACACAGCAAATGGAACTTTCACCAGACAGTATTCACCCACCTTTGACAATGTGAAACGCAGTTTGGTATTTTCTATTCATTTCGTTAATACAAATGCCAGCCTGAGCCACTAAACTGATTTTATGGTCACGGGTAAGACTTGAGCCACACTTTGAAAAGCTTTGCACTATACCATACACCTGGTGCATGCTCGTGGAAACAGGCTTGGGAAGGGAGACGCATGGTGTGTGTGGTGGGGGGCGTGGGGGCTCGGAGAAGGCCAGAAAGCGTGAGGGGTGGCCCCAGCGTTGCTCCCACAGCATCGCCTCTGGGGATGACCGTTTTGTGTCTGCAGGAGTGTACCTGGGCCTGTGGGTGGGTGGGCGTGAGCAGGGGCCACCTCACTGTCGTCTCCTGCCTTGCACTGTAAGGGTCTTTAGTGTCTTCTCAGCCTGTGTGCCTGGGCTTCAGCTCGAAATTAAACCGAGGTCTTCGCAGAGCAGCCAGTATGTGCTGGGCCCGTACTTCTCAGGCTCTGTCTGGGAGGGGTCCTGACTTGAAAGGAAATCGCAAGCCCTCAGGAAGGCAGACAGACAGGGGAAGGGAGAACCAGAGGCAGCTGAGAGGTGAAGGGAGCCAGAGCCTCAGATTCAAGTCCTGCTTGGCTCCTCCTAGTAATGAGACCTTGGATGACACGCTTGCCTTTTCAGAGCCTCTCTCCTCTGGCTACAATTGAAGTTTGAGTGAGAGAACAGGGAAGTGTTTGGTGGCGCATAAAGTGTTAGGAGGAGGGGAGCAGCCTTTGTCACAAGCGGTATTGCCACATACTGAGAACCTGGTATGTGGCAGGAGTAGGGAATGGGCATGCTGTAATAGTCCATGAAGACTTCCTGGAGGAGGCAGCATTTGAGCTGAATCTGAAGGAGCATTTTCAGTTTCTGGCCAGAAGGATCGTGGCTGCACTCGAGGGGTGGACAGAGATACGCCAGGTCCGACCAGTCTTGTTTGATTCATGCTTATGTCTAATCAGATCATAACTCTGACTCAAGTAAGAGGATCCTGGGCTCCTTCTGGAGTTCAGTGTGCCCTCTTGGCCCGAGGTCACTAGCACACAACCACGTAATTTGCTGAGGCCAGGGTTCAGCGAACCCATGGGCAAGACCTGTGTTTTGTAGTTCATGACCTATAATATAAGCCTGAATTTTACATTTTTAAAGAACTGTAGGGAAAAATAAGGAGGAATGTGTGACAGCAACTATGTGGCCCTATAAAGGCTAAAATATGTACCACCTGGCCCTTTAAAGAAGTTGGCCAACTTGTGCCTTAGGCCCCAAAGTGCATGATCGTTGTTTTATGTTGAAGGCCTTACTTAGTTCTGAATCACCCTTTACTCATTCTTCCTGTCCTTCTGTCACAACCTAAGGGCACTGGAGAGAAGGGGAAAATATGCACGCAATTGCTCATTTTCTCACAGCACGGCTGTCAGGAATTCCCCTGCTTTTGTCTCATGGCACATTAATATGTAGCACTGAGCATGTATATATTTAATTCTTTTGACGTGTGGCACATCAGTGATTAGTGCCAAATGCCAAAATGCTGGGCTACAGCCATGATGCCATTTATAATAACATTCATAAGAATATTCCCCCGTGATACAACTTTCCAGTTTTCCAACATAAATAACCTGGGAGGCCAAATTGCAAACATGATTTCTCTTCATGCTTCACCTGGCCATTTGTAATAAGAAGGCAATGTGAAATTTGATCTTAAGAAGTTCAACCTGGAAAATCATAATGTAGTCAGGCCCATCATTTATTTTAAAAATCAAGAGAAAACCAAAGGTGAGTGGCTACTTGGTGTGTGTGTGTGTGCGTGTGTGTGTGTGTGTGTGTGTGTGTGTGTTTTACTAATGGCATCTTGATGACAAGCTAATGTGCGGCTCAAAATAAAAGTATTGTGGATAGAGATGGCCTTTCAGACACACTGAGACAATATGCCAAGGGGCTTTTAGCAAATAGCGGTGAAGGAGGACAGATTACTTTAACAGCTCTGTTGAAAATAGAGAGTTGTCCTGTGCAGGTGGCTCAGACACGGCTATACTTGACAATGGTGGGACTTTTGTTACAGGAAGATTAGATACCTTTGGATGGGTCTGAGATTGTCCTTGTCTTTTCCATATAGAAAAATGCCACCACTTAGAACAGAAAGTTGAAGAAACATCCTGATTGAACGTCTTCCATAAAAGGGATGCTTTTGGGAGAAACACTTCAATTTGCTTCTGATGATTGTTTGGGGGCTCATTCCTGAAGTGGTTTCATTCTGATACAGGCTTAGATGGCTCTGAAGAGAGAAGTGATTTTTTTTTTTTTTTTAATTCCAGGGAACACAGAGTGTTCATCCATTTTTCCAAGTCCTGAAGCACATCTCACAAAACACAGTGTAGAGATGAGAGGTGGCCAGGATAAGCTTTGTTTGTTGGGCCCAGTGTTTATCTGTGCATTTGTTAAAGAACTTGACTACCACCAGATAGCACGAGCTGCCTCCAGCTTGCCGCGGGCAGCCCTGTTCGGCTGCATCAGGCTGTTTCACACGTTTGTCTAGGAAGGAATGGGAGCTCAGGATGCATGGTCAAGGTTTGGGGGCTGCACCAAAACATGGCACCTTCCCAGCCCAGCAGCTTGTGACTATAGAACCCCAGCAGGCGGGTCCCTGAGGCTCAGGCTTACTTGTAGGGAAACAGCTCCGAGACCCACTGTGCTGATGGCAAGTCACAAACCCCAGCCTTCTCCAAAGGACAGAGTTCTATTGCTGCTGCCATCCCTGGAAGAAATGTGAGGTGAAGGGCTGGTGATCGTTTTCTGGCAGTGGCTAATTACAGCAAGTAGTGTTGTAACAGAAAGTTCTGTAAAGCCGCTTCCACCTGCTCCACAATAGGCTGAGCTGTGGTTCTTGGCTAGACAGGGCCAAGGGGTTGCTGAGTGAGGAGCGTGGGTTTCTGGGCTCCAGTTTTCTTTCTTCCCCTCACTGGGGGTGTGAGCTGAGAGGCCTGCCTGGCTTCTGAGGGGAGGAGCGTGGTGAGCTGGGTGAGAGATTGGTAGAGGGAAGGGGAATAGCAAGTGGAGATGCCCTTGACATTAATGTGAGTTCCAGAAGTAGGCAAGTAAATGCCAGCCCGGTACTTGGATTAATGGCTTGATGGGCACAAGAAAGAGATCTACCAGTTAACAGAGTTTAATGGTGACTGATGTCAGGTCAATGGTGAGGAAGGGATTAATAGTGAACACAGCTTAAGTACTTTAGAGCATATTCGGGTTTGAAACCTTTTCAGTCATTGGGGTTTAAAAGAAATAATCATAGGTCTGTCATTAGAGAGACAGAGATGAAAGTGTCTGGCTGGGACCAGAATGGAGATGAGAGGCACTCACGCCCTGGATAGGGTGGGTTTCAGCAAGCGTAGGGCATGGGAGTGCTCAGAACTGACGGTCCGTCTGGCCTGCCCTCTTTGTCCCCCTGAAGGACACTCTGCTCTCTGCCTTTTGTCTATGTGAGTGAAGGCCTCAGCAAACAGCCATTACTATTTCAATTAAAAGTCCAGGCAGGCTCATCTTTAGCTTGTAATAAGCCTGTCTTGAGTGATTATCACTATTCTTCATTTCTTGATTCTTTCCAAAAATAAGTACAGTGTTCCCATTTCTTGATAACCTCTACTCTGGACCTCAAAGTGACGGGAATACCGCCTGCCCTCCAACCCCCACCCCCACCCTCAGTTCTACCCAGCAGCTTCCAGTACTAGAAATGAGAAGTGTATATAAGTGACTTGGAAGCTAGAGCCTGTGTGGTATGGTGGTCAGGCAGGCAGTTCCCTCCTTGCAAATATGTGGCATTCCACAAGTTAGTTTATAAAGCCTTGGTTTAAAAACTGGACTCATTTGCCAGTTGAGACCTTCTTTTCGTGCATGAATGCACTTTTTTTAGACAGAAGATATTTACTGAATACCTACCATAGAAGGAACTGAGAATACCAGGAAGAATAAGCGTTGCAATGTCCTTCAAGTGGGGGAGATAACTGTCCTTAAGAAACCAATGTGGTGAAATGCTGGGGTTGGTGCTTTACACTGAGGGAGCTGTGTAGGGGTACCAGGGTGGGCTCTGATACATGGAGGTGTTAAGACACCTGAATTGCCTCATTTTCTTCCTCTTCTTCATCAGCTCCAAGCTTCCATTTCTTCAGTTCATCCATTGTGCTAGGTGTTGGAAGGAAATCAACTCATTTCATTTGAATTTACATGTGACTATGACTTTAGGGGGATGTCAGTACCCTCCCTGCCAAAGGGAATTTTCTGTGTCTTAATGAGCTAAGACTCAGCTTCTCCAAGGTCTGGCCCTGGAAAGAGACTCTTCAGACAGAGAGGATCATTTACCCTTTGCTCTGACTCAAGCTCATGAATGAATTTGTACCTGCTCTTGATAGTATTTTGCTTCAGTCCCCATCATACCTGCTACCGGGGTGTTTCTCCTTCGTGGTGGAGTTATCTCTTATTTGGAGACTAGGCCCTAAAATCAGTGTAAAGGCAAAAGGCCAGTGTGGCTCCAATTTCTCTTGAAGTCACAAAGGTCCCACACTGGAAATCAAATTACCTTCTTTCAGTAAGTGCAACCACGTTTCCCTTCCTGCAGGAACAGATCTTGTGATTGTTCATTCAGAAAGCAGGCAAAATGGGTGGGTAGAAGAAATAAACAGAAAACTACAAATTGTGAAAACACTAAAATTGCGCTCAGTGTGGGCCCTTGGAGGCCCTTGGTGACAGGAGCCCATTGAGACCAGTGTTGATTCCCAGATGTCATGTCAAACTCACTCCATGTCTCAGGGGCATGGAAATTCTGCACTTTGGTCTTTGTGTGTGGGTCTGAGGGGCTCCAGCCCTGAGTTGTGCTTTAGAATCACAAATATACACACAAACTCAGTAAACACAGCGTGTTTACTCTGCCACTTAGAACTTGTTTCATGACCCATCACTTTAAACATGTGTTCTCTTGACCACGATTACCACTGCTCAGGTCCCAGGGAAATGCTTTCCCTCAGCTCTTGCCCTGTGTCCTTGAAAGCAGATGAGCCTGTGTGAATGCTGTGAAGGTTTTTGGGTTTTACCACTGCAAGAGTCAGACGCTGCTTTGGAGTGCAGGGAAGATTTGAGTGGCAGAAGTGTTTAAGTAAGAGGAAAAAACAAATTAATTATCTTGTCAAATTTCTCCTCTCATATAGAACAGATGCAGTGGATTTTTGCGTGATGAATACTGGTTTTCTAGTAGTGCTGACCGCCCATTTTCTTGCTTCTCTTTCTCTTCCAATTTGTGGTAGCAGAGGTACTCCTGGATCCCCAACGGTTGCATATGGTAACTAAGAAAGGCAGGAGAGGGTGCCTGGGTGGCTCAGGCAGTTAAACTTCTGACTGTTGATTTCTGCTCAGGTCATGATGTCATGGTTCATGAGATCAAGCCCCATGTCAGGCTCTGCCTCTCTCCCCCTTTCTCTTTGCCCCTCACCTGTGTGTGTGCTCTCTCTTTCAGAATAAATAAATAAACATTAAAAAAAAAAAAAGAACTGTAGGGGAGGGAGAAATCTTCCTCTACCTTCGGGGTCTTCTAGCTGGACTTAGAACTAAATTCACATGAGACAGGTAAATGGGAGGAAAAAAACCCCCAGAGATTTATCACTTGCACACAGAGCCCTAATAGTGAAATGAGACCAAAAGAAATGACCAAGGCAGGCAGTTTTTATATGTTTTACATAAAGAGATAAGAAATTTATGGATAATTTACAAGAGAAGGAAAACAGGTGTTTGTGAAATTTAGTTAGTAAGGAACTCTAAGTGGAATTTGGGCTGAGGTAGTAGATTAGTGAAAAAGTGACAAGTTTGGTGTTTTACAGATTTCTTAGCTTTAGAGTCCCTATCTCTGTCTTTTTACTTGTCAGTGTAGGGAAGGTATTTTTCATATGGGAGGTTTGTTTCCTGCTTTCAGGGGGACAGAGGAGGGTTTGGGTGTCCTTGTGCTGACTGTTTCTTAAGTAACTTTTATTTAAAATCATCAATATGCCAAAGAAGACATACAGATGGCCAGACACATGAAAACATGCCCAGCATCACTCATCATCAGGAAAATGCAGATCAAAACTGCAATGAGATATCCCTCTTACACCTGTCAGAATGGCTAAAATCAAAAACACAAGAACCAAGCGTTGGTGAGGATGTGGAGAAAAATGAACCATCTTGCATACGATGGTGGGAATGCCAACTGGTGCAGCCATTCCGGGGAACAGTACGGAGGTTCCTCAAAAAGTTAAAAATAGAACACCCAGCTCCATGATCCAGCAATCACACTACTAGGTGTTTACCCAAAGAATACAAAAAGACTAATTCAAAGGGATACATGCACCCTGATACTTATAGCAGCATTATCTACAACATCTGAATTATGGAAGCAGCCCAAGTGTCCATCGTTAGATGAATGGGTAAAGATGTGAGATATATGTAACGGAATATTATTCATCCATAAAAAGTGAAATCTTGCTAACTGCAACATTATGGATGGGGCTAGAGAGTATAATGCTAAGCAAAATAAGCCAGTCAGAGAAAGACAAATACCATGTGATTTCACTCATATGTGGAATTTAGGAAACAAAACAAATGAGCAAAGAGGAAGAAAGGAAAGAGAGAGGCAAAACAAGAAGTAGACTCTTAACTATAGAGAACAAACTGATGGTTACCAGAGGGGAGGTAGGTGGGTGGGGGATGGGGATTAAGGAAGGCACTTGTGATGAGCATCAGGTGTTGTGTGGAATTGTTGAGTCACTGCACCTGAAACTAATAAAACACTGTGTTGACTAGCTGGAATTAAAAGAAAAACTTAAAAAAAAATTAAGTGTTTTAACATTATGTGTATTTTCTTGACATCTCCCTTAGCCATTCATTTATTGATGAACACGGGGCTGCTTCCAAGAGGCTATGGTAAGTAATGCTGCTATAAACATCAGCGTGCATGCATCCCTTTGCATAAGCGAATACCTAGCAGTGCGATTACTGGATCATAAAGTAGTTCTGGTTTTAACTTTTTGAGGAACCTCCACACTGTTTTTCAGAGTGGCTGCACCAGTTTGCATTCCCACCAGCACTGTGAGAGAGTTCCCCTTTCTCCACATCCTTGCCAGCACCTGTCATTTCTTCTGTAAAACACTTGATTTTTAACAACATAATTAGCATTTTTGCTGAAATGAGGGAACATAAGTTGTATGAAACAAATGTATAATTTATGAATTATTTATGCTCATTCAGCATTGCTGAAGTATTAACAGAACACACAGACATGTGTAATGATCAGTAAATTTGTTCATCTTTGATATTTTGCAACTTGCAGCCCTGTAAAAAAAAACCTTAAACACATTTAAAATACCATCTTTATGAAGGTGTATTGGTCAAGGAAGGAAGAGAGAACACATTTTATTGAATAATTTGGCAGCTTGACTCACAACTTAAATATTTATGTGGGCTTCCATTTGTACTCTTGGACTGACGCCAAGCCAGAATCACTCAAACTATTCAATTATTCTCTCATCTCATGGCAAATAGTTCAATTCTGTTAGTTCCTAGTGGGTAGGGCTATGAGATGCTCCTCTAACACTGTGATCTAGTGAGGCTGCTAAAAACTGTCCATTTGCTAGAGTCTGGATTATGCCTACTTGTGGAATGGAGAGAGAGGGCATTTTGCAGTTACTTTAGAAAACTTGTTAGGCCTGGTAATTGTTTCAAAGATGTACATTGATGAAGTGCCCAGAGCTATCAGCTGGGAGTGTCATGAAGGAGGAGAGAATGGCTTCGTATCTCCAGTTTCTTTTGCCGTCCTTGTAATTTAGTTCAGAGTAGCAGGGGCCCTTCCAGATTAGAAGCAACATGGAACATCGCGACGCGTCAGTGAACAAATGTTGAGTCAGTCTTCATTAAAGAAGGACAAAATCACTGGGTGGCATGTCTCCCTTACTGGGAACCAGATAACTTGCCCTCAGCTCATGGGTTACAACTCTCAGGTCCGTTTAATGATGCCAGCAATCCACTTCTCAGTCCCTTTTTGAAATTGGATGACACTACTGCATTTTTTTTTAATGACAAAACTGTCGGGGCACCTGGGTGGCTCAGTCGGTTAAGCGTCTGACTTCAGCTCAGGTCATGATCTCGCAGTCCGTGGGTTCGAGCCCCACATCGGGCTCTGTGCTGACAACGCTGAGCCTGGAGCTTGCTTCGGATTCTGTCTCTTCCTCTCTCTCTGCCCCTCCTCCACTCACACTCTGTCTCTCTCTCTCTAAAAAACAAATAAACATTAAAAAATCCTAAAAAGATAAATGATAAAACTGTCATTTGAAAATCATTCTTGATTCATCATCCTGACACATTGGTTTCATTGTGATGTATTAACACACACACACACACACACACACACACACACACACACGATTGCATTATTCCAATCAGCGTGTGCATGTTATTTATATTTTCTTTGTTTGTGTTATATGTTATCATATATTTTTACTGTGTTCCTGTGGTCCCCACAATTTCCATTTTTAGAATCTGCATAATACGGTGGGATGATTTTAGATCTCTTTTTTGTTAGATGGAAATGTGAGAGTAAAAGAGGGGACTAGTTCATATCCCTTATAGAGCTTTGAGTTTTTATTAGCCCTGTGGCTTCCCAGTCACTCCTTAAAATCCCTGCTGATTTGGGGCACCTGGGTGGCTCAGTTGGTTAAACTCCCGACTTCAACTCAGGTCATGATCTCTCGGTTTGTGAGTTTGAGCCCCACATCCGGCCCTGAGCTGACAGCTCAGAACCTGATGCCTACTTCCGATTCTGTGTCTCCCCCTCTCTCTGCCCTTCCCCCACTTTCCCTCTGTCTCTCTCTCTCAAAAATAAATAAGCATTAAAAAGAATTTTTTTAAACAAAACAAAAAGCCCTGCTGATTTCAACTTGGCCAGGAAACTGATTTGGCAATCAAGGTTCACTAATAAAGGTACGTATCAGAGTTGTCATATTTCTTTTAGGTAAAATTTTATGATATAATGGACTTAACCTTGGTGTATGAACCCCCATATAATTGACGTGCATTGGACATTTAAGCCTGTTTTCTAGGTCTTTTCTTTCATTGTTTTATGAGGCTTTTAAACGCAATACAGAGATTTATTGTTGTGTCTTTGCTTCTATGACAAATTGTTGGTCATACCTGTGATTTATTTTTTTACTAATTCATTCTCAGAATGAACAACCTTGAAATGTAACTCTTCAATGCAACACTCATCCTATGGGGAAATGAGGTCTGAACTCTAATGGTCTGCCTTCTAGACACTTCTGGGTTAAAAAGTAGCCACTGCTGTGTTTGTACCAGATAGATACCAGTTGAGGACGGCCCCCTGTACTGATGAGAAGTGATGGTCACTGGTCAAGAGGAGCCTCAGAATTGTGTGGCATACTCTCTCCCACAAACATTTATGTAGCTGTAGGCATCATTCAGGAAAGTGTGGGGGAGGCAAGGCAAGCCAGGAGTGGTGGGGGCTGCTTTAGGAAAGCAAGGGAGTGCAGAGATAGGACTCATGAGAGAAACATGTGGGCAAGTCTTGAAATAATAGGGAAGGGTTAGTGGATTAAAACCGATTTTTAAATCACGTTTTCAAGATTTTCTTAATTGGCATGGGAAACCCTAGGCTGAAATCTGTATCAGGTGCCTGGCCCCGTGCTGACACACTGTACTCAGCGTTTCATTCGCTCAGCTGTTGTTGAGCATGCTGTTTGTGCCAGAAATGTGTGGGGCCTCAGAGGCGCACGTTCACTAAGACATGGCCTCTACCTTCTATCTTTTTCTGGTTCAATGGGACAGACATACATATAGACCAGATGCTGCAATTCGGAACGGACTGTGAAGACTGAACAAAAAGTGCTAACACAGGGCCTTGGCAAGGTGCCATGGAAGCACTCATTCGCTCAGCGTGTCTTTTGATTTTCTGCTGTGCACCAAGTACTGTGCAAGGTGCCGGGGTACAGGAGAGAACAAAGTGGGTAACAGTCTCTGCCTCGTGGAACTTAGGGTTCAGCGATGCCAGGATTCCCCCAGATAAAGGGTTTTGTGGTTTCCACCTGGGTCCTGGAAGCCTTCTTGGAGGAGATGCTGCCAAGGCTAAGTTCATTCTTATATTTTTTCAAGTTTATTTATTTTCGAAAGGGGGGTGGGAGGGGAAGAGACAGAGACAGAGGATCCATAGTGGGCTTTGCACTGACAGCAGAGAGCCCCATGCAGGGCACAAACTCACAAACTCTGAGATCATGACCTGAGCTGAAGTCTGACCCTTAACCAACGGAGACACCCAGACGCCAAGTTTAAAGAGAAGTAGGAGTGGGGTAGCAGGAATGAAGGTAGGGTGGGGGCAGGAATGGAAGAGCGATGGAGGTAGAGTAGGGGCCAGTGATAGAGGTGGGATGGGGGCAGAGGTGGGATAGAGTGGAGTGGAGGGTTGGGGTGGAGGTAGAATGGGGGGTGCTGATGGTGTGGTGTGGAGGCAGGGAGGGCAGTGGCATGTGGGAGGAGCAGATGTTTTTCTAGCACAGTGAATATAATGGCACCAAGACTCAAAGCAACTTGTTTAGGCCTGAATATACATTCCATTTGTGAGGAGAGATCCTGGTGCCACGGGCTATATGAACAATGTTGGGCAGACAAGGGAAATGCGTGAAACAGATAAAGTCCTTGTATGGCCTGGTGGAAGAAGGTGATGAATTTTGCAGCCCCGGGTGCACATTGCTCAGCAGCAGAATCCGAGTAGCCAGCCTGTTGCAGCAACCCTTGATCTGGTCTCCATACCTAAGTCCTCACCCAGCCCATCCCTCTAGTCAGTTGTGAAATATTTCCCAGCAGCTCCTGAGTCCTGGGCACAATAGATTCTGCCCATACGAAGGTAGTGATAATTAAAAAGGAGTCTGTCCTTCTAGGGCCTCGTAGCTATTAGAAGATGAAGGTAAATGTATGCAATACCCAGGAGCAAAGAGCATTGTTTCATCTGAAATCTGAATGGAACATAGAGGGTCTGGCTGACATTTTCAGTAGGGCTTTGTGGCCGACAACATGTGGTTTTAATTTCTTAATGCCTCATTCTTTTCTGTCATTTTGCTGAAGCCTGCTCCCCACGCTCTTGCTTATGAAGATGCTCAGCTGTGGTCTGACCACAGTCCATGTTCATGAATTTCTCCAAAGGCTAGTATTATAATAATTGACTGAATACATGTCCCAGTTAGAACTGCAAGTGGCTTGAGGATAGGAGACTTCTTTCAGAGCCTTCTCTGGGCACTGGTGCAGGTGTTCCAAAATATTTTCCCACAATTGGAGTCACTGGGAAGAATTCATGAAAAAAATCTTTAGAATGTAAGAGTAAAAAGAGTGTGGCTTTTTGATAAAGCTATTAGTCCTTTGATTCCTTTTAAAAAATGCTTATTTATTCTGAGAGAGAGACAGGGAGAGAGAGAGAGAGAGAGAGAGAGACAGAGAGAGAGAGACAGGGAGAATGAACCAGGGAGGGGCAGAAAGAGAGGTAGAGCGAGAATCCCAAGCAGGGTCCATGCTGTCAGTGCAGAGGCTGATGTGGGGCTTGATCTCACCAACCATGAGATCATGACCTGAGCCACAATCAAGAATTGGATGCTTAATTGACTGAGCTACCCAGGTGCCCTCTTTGATTCCTTTTGTTGAGTGCCAGCTCTCCAAATATCACCAACAGAATGCAATCTGTTGATAAGACAAAGCTATGTTTACTATTTGTGCAGTATGGGAGAGCAAAGCCTTCATAGCTTTGGTGGCATCTAAGAACAGAAAGTCATGGTTGAAATGTGCTAAGAGTTGGAAGTTTGGTCTAAAGCAGATCTAGATCTTTCAATGGGAAGATTTAAAAAAATTTTTTAAACGTTTATTTATTATTGAGAGACAGAGTGTGAGTGGGGGAGGGGCAGAGAGAGGGGGAGATACAGAATCTGAAGCAGGCTCCAGGCTTTGAGCTGTCACCACAGAGCCTGATGAAGGGCTCAAACTCACAAACCACGAGACCATGACCTGAGTTGAAGTCTGACGCTTAACTGACTAAGCCACCCAGGCACCGTCAATGGGAAGATTTAATAGGGATGGCTAAGGATCCCCATGTAACCATTCAGGATTGGTGGAAACAGCAAGGCGAGGATATTGGAAGCAAGGGATCCCAAGAATTCTAGGATGTAAGCTGTTGATGAATGCTTTCTGTGGAAAAGTTGATGGGTCCTTCTGGAAATTCCTGTGATGAACAATCATTATGTGCCTAAGCAGGAGTCTCCTGGAATAGTCAAATCATAACTATGACAGTGAAATAGTGCAGTCATGCTAACATAGATGGTAAGCTGTGTGCAGGGTGGATGGTTTTGAATCTTAGCCAAGCAGGAGGTAATTGATGGCAGGAAGAAAAAGGCAGGGAAGGCTTTCTCTAAAGTTTTGTTTGGGATCTGGGGTTTTGCTTAGGCACATACAGAAGCAAAGGGGGCCTTCTGTCCATGAAGATGTGCTCCACGGAGGAGATCAGATTTGTTGACAGGTGGCTGGGTGCTGACCCTTGGGGGCTTGTCACATGCACCCGGCATCCTGACTTTCTGTCCTAACTCATAGCGAATACCAGGCCTGCTGCAATCCAGCGACGTGGCAAGTCTCTGTCATCCCTTGTTCCTGTGTCACATCTTTCTCATGACATTTATCTTTCTCATGACATCTAGAGGATGTCTGCTAATGCAGGCACTCACCAGATGAAAACGTTTAACAACCTCCGGATACTGTATTTCGTATTTCATTAAGTCAAAAAACTGCCATGGCTCTTCCATTTCATGCCTACTACAACCAACTCACCTCTAAATGCACTGTGAGAGAATCATTCTTTTCTTTAATCATGTGGCAAAATCTCACCCAAGGAATCTGAAATTGATTTCTCATCCTTTCTGTCCAGACGGTGCAGCTCCAGACACCTTTTTGGTCCCCTTGTGGTGAAATGGGAGGTCAGCCCCTTGTCATCTGGGCTGATCCAAATTTCAGGGAAAAACAAAACAAAACTTTACCTCTCCCAGCCTGTTCTCTGCAACACCCCCCACCTCCAGGCAGTTTGCTGATGGCAGCTTTTCACATACCACCTTAGATGGTATTAAACCCTCTTCTTTCAGTCCAAGTCGAGCAGTAAATAGTCAAAATAAGTGATTGAGTTTCTGAGTAGTAACAGGTGGGCAGTGACTGTAGCCGGGGCAGTCTTCACTATGCACAAGGTTCCGGCAAACGTCCTTCCTCCCCAACAAAACATGTGGCCCCTCCCTTTCTTAATGGAGCTGTTTGAAATTCCACATGTTTATCTTGGATATGAGGGCTTCTCACCAGCCTTTTTCTGTTATTTTTACTTTTCAAAACCATTCTATTTCAGTTCTCATCATCTTTGTTCCTCAGTTCCTGAGAACAAGTGTGTTTTTAATGAAGCACTGATCCTTTTTTTTTTTCTAAGTGCTTTTCACCAGGCCTACATGATTGGCATTTATTATCATTTTCTGTCCACCTTCTGTGTAAAATGTAGAGGATCTTTGGAATTATTTTCTCACCTTTACTAGGGGCCCAGTGTGATGTCACTTCTTCCCTGCTTACCCCCCACCCCCCGCCATTTCCTCTACTTGTCTTCTTTCCCTAAACCTCTCAGCACCTCCTGATACGGAGCACCTCCTGATATGGAGGCTCTTTATAATCTGTAGGGTGGAAGTAGCTGGGCTGACTCAGACAGTTGAAAAAGAAAGAAGGTCCAGGCAGAGAGGATCCATGGCAGAATCTGGTCTGTCAGCTTGCTGCTGGTAGCTTATGGCACGGACCTTTCAGGGCTCCCATTGCCCTCTGTCAATATCAACATCCTTTGGTCATGACCCAGGCCCCAGCACGGTTAAAGAAGGCCTGAAATTACAGTCCCTGGGGCTGAGGTTTGTAGCAGTGTGCTGGAATCAAAATTGCCTGATAGGAGTCTGGACGGAGCTCTTTAATCCCGATATTGCAACTGTGCCTTCAGCAATCTCCACCGCTGATCACAGAATTCATGCAAAGCAGATGGCCACCAGCACTGTGTTTTCTGTTGTCATCCTTCCCTGGTTGTGCTTTGCAGAATTTCAAAGTAAGGGGAGTTGACCTCCATCTTTCTGCTGACACCCACTTTGTTTTTTTTTGTTTTTTAACTGAGAAAACCGTTTTGTTTTTGTTTTTTTTTTTTGGATTGGAGTATAATTAGCATATAGTGTTTTATTAGTTTTGGGCGTACAATATAATGCTTTAGCAAGTCTATATATTACTCAGTGCTTATCATGGTAAGTGTACTCTTAATCCCCTCCGTCTGTTTTACCCATCTCCCCACCCACCTCCCTTCTGGCAACCATCTGTTATATGTATTGAAGAATCTGTTTGTTGTTGTTGTTGTTTGTCCCTTTTTTGTTTGTTTATTTCTTAAATTCCATGTATGAGTGAAATCATATTGTGTTTGTCTTTTCTCTGACTTATTTCACTTAGCATTATACCTTCTAGGTCCATCTATGCTGTTGCAAATGGCAAAATTTCATTATTTTTTATGGTTGAGTAATATTCCATTACATATATAAACCACATCTTCTTTATTCATTCATCTTTTGATGGACACTTAGGTTGCTTCCATATCTTGGTTATTCTAAATGATGCTATAGTAAACATACTATAGTAAACATAGTAAACATATAATGCATATATCTTTTTGAAATAGTGTTTTTGTATTCTTTGGGCAAATACCCAGTAGTGTAATTACTGGATTGTATGGTATTTCTATTTTTAATTTTTTGAGGAAACTTCATACTGTTTTCCACAGTGGCTGCACCAGTTTGCATTCCCACCAACAGTGTACAAGGATTTCTTTTTCTCCGTATCCTCACCAACACTTCTTATTTCTTGTGTTTGTGATTCTAGCCATTCTGATACTTATAAGGTGGTATCTCACTGTGGTTGTGATTTGCCTTTTCCTGATGATGAGTGATGTTGAGAATCTTCTCATGTGTCTGTTGGCCATCTGGATGTCTTCTTTGGAAAAATGTCTATTCACATCCTCTGCCCATTTTGTAACTGGGTTGTTTATTTTTGTTTTTTTGGGGAGTTGAGTGGTATAAGTATATATATATGTATATATTTATATATATATATATCACTATATATATATCTATCTATCTATATATATATATAGATATATATATATATATCACTATATATATATATAGTGTTAACTCCTCGAATATATCATTTGCAAATATCTTCTCCCATTTAGTGTATTGCCCTGCTGTTTTGTTGATTGTTTCCTTCATTGTTTAAAAGCTTTTTACTTTGATGTAGTCCCAGTAGTTTATTTTTGCTTGTATTTCTCTTGCCTGAAAAGATATATCTAGAAAAATGTTTCTATACCCAGTGTCAAAGAAATGATTGCCTCTGTTTTCTTTTAGGAGTTTTACAGCTTCAGGTCTCATATTAGGTCTTTCAGCCATTTTGAGTTTATTTATATGTATTGTGTAAGGAAGTGGTCCAATTTCATTCTTTTGTGTGTAGCTGTCCAGTTTTCCCAACACCATTTGTCGAAGAGACTGTCTTTTCCCCATAGTATATTCTTGCCCTCTTTGTTGTAGATTAATTGACCGTATAAGCATTGGTTTATTTCTGGGCTCTCTGTTCTGTTCCATTGATGTTATGTGTCTGTTTTCGTGATGGTAGTATTCTGTTTTGGTCATGACAACTTTGTAGGAAATCTTAAAATCTGGGATTGTGATACCTCCAACCTTGTTCTTCCCAAGATTGCTTTGGCCGTTCAGGGTCTTTTGTGGTTCCATACAAATTTTAGTATTAATTCTAGCTCTGTGAAAAATATTCTTGGTATTTTGATAAGAATTGCATTAAGCCTGTAGATTGCTTTGGGTATTATGGACATTTTAATAATATTTGTTCTTTTAATTCATGAGGGTGGAACATGTTTCCATTTGTTGGTGTCATCTTCGATTTCTGTCATCAGTGATTTATAGTTTTCAGAGTATAGGTCTTTCACCTCTATGGTTAAGTTTATTCCTAAATATTTTATTCTTTTTGTTGCTGGCACCCACTTTGTAATAGAGATTTTATTATGGGAGCTTGGCTGAGAGGTTTGTACATTTTTTGACATTAATCTTCTGAACTTCCATTTTCTTACCCGCATTATTGTTATTACCTATGCCTGGGATTTGTAAAAGTTCGGCAGGAAAGCATACATTAAATACCTGGTGCAGAGCCGGACATTTGGCGGCCTCTCCATAACTGTTGATTCCTCCCTCCCTGCTTCTTTCACTTACACTGTCTGAAGCTCTAGCCAGGCAGCTGGGTGCTAGTAGGTGCCTAGGGAATAGGCACCAAATTGAGTGCCACTGGAGAATGGACAAGAAAGCTTTCTGTATTGTGTTTGAACTTCTTCCCTTCCCTCTGCCAGCTAGCTGAGCTAACATAAGATCAATAACAGCCAACCATTTCCTTTTAATTGGTATCTCCAATTCTGAGGCTTCAAACAGCTCCAGCAGACTGCAGGGTTTAGTTTTTAGTTTGCTTAGAAAATACTCTGCAGCTAATTTGGTGAAAGGTACCCATGTTTTCTGTAGCAGTCTGACTCTGTTTGCCATGTGAGCTTGATTTTATCTGATTTTCAGCCCAGATTCTAGCTTTTCCAGTGCTCACAGGTGGAGGCCCAAGGAAAAGGGCTGGTGAGTCTGTGAGCTGCCCCAGAGAGCTTGAACAGAGATGATTAAGACAGGAGGCAAGGGGACCCGGAAGCTGTTGGAAGCAAGAGCACATTTCTACTGTGGAGGGCATGTGTGTGTGTGTGTGTGTGGGGGGGGTGCGTGAGTGTGTACCTGTGTGCATGCATGTGTGTGGAGGGAGTGGAGGACTCACATCTACAGAGGTAAACTGCCTAATTTTGGGGAGGAAAACCCAGCTACCTAAATTGTAGGCCTGACTGGCTCAGGCATTTGCTAGGTCCTTATCTGCCCCTAGATGTTTGCCCTTGATGGTTCATCTTCATGGCAAGCTCACCTGTCCTTTATTTCTGACCTCCAATAGCTTCTCTCCACTAGCACCTCCTTACTCTCAGTCCTCACTCTGCTTAATTTTTCTTCATAGTACTCACCACGACTTGGCATTTTATTGCACAGCTATTTGTTTATATTATGTCTCTCCCCATTAAATGTCTGTAAACTCCATGAGGGCAGGAATCTTGTCCATTTGGCTCATTGCCTTATCCTCAGCACTGGCACATGCTAGGCACTTAATGAATATTTGTTGAATGAGTGAGTGGGTAGGTAAATGTTAGAGTGTCTGGGGCAGCAGGCAGAAAGGTGAGAGGTTATTATATGACATAGACTTGACAGAAAATGGGAAGGAAAGCTATCAGATTGATCTTCTGCTAGTACATTCTTCTTCCTTTTCCTCTCATCTTTCACTCTATTTTATGGTTATACTAGTTTTCTTAGTATTTCCCTTTCTGCTGTTAAATAAATATGTTTATTAGGTTTTAATATCTTTACCTTCCAGCTATAAAAGACAATGAGTACTATAGGTTCTTCCTCCTTCCTCTTCTGTGAGATCAGATCTATGCTGTCAGGGATTATAGCATTTATAACCCATTTCTTAATCATAAATCCCAACTTATTTGAGTCCTACTCCTATATTTAAATAGATTCAGTGTTCTCCCCCAGGCTTTTGCTATTATTTTCCACTCATCTCTTAGAGAGCTGGAAAGTTCTTTAATAGTTTCTTCAGGATAGGCTCATGGGTACAAAATGCCTTAAATTCATGCACATTCAAAAATGTTGGTTTGTTATCATTGTAATGAATGATAGTTTATCTGGGTATAAAACTCTTGTCACACTTTGTGTTCTTGAGGACTAACTACAAAGCTGTCAACCTGCCATCTTCTGACAGTAAATGATGCAGTGTTAAAGTCTGAGTCCAGTGTCTTATTACCCCCATCATCAGTGAGGGGTGCCTAGATGCCCAAAGATTCTTTCTTTGAAGTCTTATAAATGTACCAGATGACTTTGTCAGTTTCTTCCCTGAATATTCTGTGACCTTCAATGTATCCAAGTCTTCTGTGTCTGGGAAGATTTATTGAATCTTATTTTAAATACTCTTTTCTGTACTCTACCAATCTTCCTTTTTTATCATTTTCTCTTTAATCCCTTTAAATTCTTCATATATTTTTATTTCATTTTTTCCCCTCATATTTCCTATTATTATCCTTCCTTTTCTATTCCTTCTGTGTTTTTAGGAGTGTCTTGTTTTCCTTGTGCTGCTTTCAATTTTGCCTTTATTTCTGTTATTTAAAAAAAAATTCCACTTTCTATATTTCAGCTAATTTATGCTTTAAATTATGTGTCTTACCACATTTTTCGTGAGCTCTTATGTATCTGCTGTATTGTGTGTGTGTGTGCACGTGTGTGTGTGTGTTTGATTGCTTCATTAACTTTTTAAAAATCTATGGCAAAATATTTAATCATGTGCGTTTTTTTTTTGTTTCTGCCCCACAGCAATATTTTTCTGGAAAGTACCCTTTGCCATTATTTTTCTTGTTCTTTTCCTTATTTTTCATACAATATTTTTAAATACAGCCTATGCTAGTTTCTTTTTGATGACTTAGTTTTGACTTCCATGATTTTTTTTTTGTTGTTGTTCCAGACCAACTATTTATAATTCATAGGAGGTTTGTATAAGGAAGAGATCAGTATTCAAGGAGGGATTTTTCCTTCACTCCAGTGTGTTGCGTGAAGCCTTTTCACCCTCACCTCTGTCAGCCAATGAAGCCAGCAACTGCAGAGCCCTTCACACGCTAAATTCCTTTCCTCTCCCATCATGTGGAAAGACTCATTTTGCTCACATGACATGTCTGTGTGGCTCCTTATTCAACCCAATCTCGTCTGCTTCTTAGAACAAAGCTGGGTCTGGAGAGGCTCAAGCTGACAGTATTGTGCAGCCTATTTCCATTGTATTATTCAAAGTAAGGGAGTTTGATTCTTTACTTCTTGATGTGCTCCTCACCTTAGAGTGTGCCTTTCTTCTTCTGAAATGGCAGCCCAAGTGCATCTTCTCTCTTTTTCTGGTCTTCCTTCTTATTGTGTGTTCGTATTTTCTTGTCTTCTGGATTCATCAAGAGTGGAATTTGTGTTTGTGTCTTGATTCAGAGTTATTGTTGAAAGAGGAGAATGAGTGCTGTGTGCTACCACATTCAAAATGGAGGACCTCAGCCCTTTCTGAGCTATCTGTCTCTTTCTTCTCTATCATAAAGTCTGATTTTCCACACTTCTGGTTCTCCCAAAGAGCAGCTGTTTTCTTGTCCCTTTCTGGCCCTCTTCAGGTTTTCAAGTGAGGTCAGATTCTTTGTCCCCAGAAGGCTTTACCTTGACCATCTCCCTCTGGATCCCCATTATACTTATAGTCTATGCTGAGTGTAGCAAATACTGCCTTACATTGCTCCGTATTTTTTTTTTTTTTACATGTGTGTACACTTCTTTAAAAACATGATAGGGCATTTGGGGGCATAGTCTGGAGCATGAGTGCTCTGTGTCCTTTCTAGACTAGCACAAGTCATTCTGTGCAGTAGGTGCTACATTCATGCTTATGGACTGTTCCCTTACTATTATGGTTTGCATTGATTTTTGAAATACTTTTATCGTGTCTCATTAATTCTGAGTTTGTGTATTTTCTTCCTGGGCATTGTTCTTATGGAATTAAATATCTGTGTATTTGGCATTATTATATATGATATACAGTCATGAAGATTTTATAACACATATACTGCCTCTGATAATGAACTGTGGGTAAACGCCCTTCTTGAATTTAAATGACATTGGTCAATGTCATTAGAAATCACTTTAGCTTTTAGTTGTCTTAAGGATTATATAGGTGAGTGCTCCTTTTAAAACCACTCTCCCTAGGTAGAGCCTTTGTCATCATGTGGTGATGTTCCTTATAGACTATATCCTATAAATGTTAGTCACATTCCAGGTGTCACACCTGAAAGTAAAAGGGAATCACTAGGCCAATGTTTCTCATAGGGCTCTCAGCCCTGCTTAAGTAGATGCATTTCAAAACTTAGGATTGAAGGGTAGATAGTTTGAAAAACAAACACAAATATTCCGTGTAATCCTGATAAAACTCCTAGGGACCTGTGTCCCTATCTCCGCCTCCAGACTCCTAAAGATAAATGATTCAGTCTCCTGCCTGTGCTTCAAGGTAACATTTGACCTGGGCATTCCTCCCAACCTGGTTTGCTGTTCTTGCCCTTCATATGATAATCTACAAACCACAGATGGACAATTTCTCTGATAGATGGATCTGATGCATCTGAAGGTCAATGAATGCTAAAGTCAGTCTTGGTGTCTGGGATGGGTTGAGTGGAGGAAGAAGACACTATTTTAGGAAAAAAGGAGCCAGTAGAGCAGAATGGAAAATGTACATTTGACACCAATCAATGAACCTGTGTTCAAACTGAGATTTTCAAATATGATAAAGGACTAGAGAAGCTAAAATGGTAATTCAAGCCAGAGCAGCCTCTTTGACCTCAGCCAGTTGGAGACTCAATGGAATAAACCATTGCTTCTCCAAAAAGAAAAAAAAAGAAGAGGAGGAAAAGGTTAATTTCCAATTTCTGGGAAGGTATACCTAAAACACGACAGATTTGAAACCTCTGCCAACAGTTTCTCTTTCTCTGTCTTTTTTCCCCTTAACTTTAACTTTACTATTGCTGAGATACTAGTCTTTTAAATTTCGTTTAATGTCAGTAAGGCAACTCCTATCGTAACCCCAGATGGGAAAGAGACGCATAGCTATGGAACACATCCAGTTCTGGACAGGGGCTTGTTCTGGGTTAATGCTTTGGATGTATGGGTCAGCAGAGTCAGTAACATGCTGCCAGAGACATCCTGGAACTCATTGGCACAGCCTGTGCATACCTGGCAGAGGAACAGGCTTGGGGGAGGGATGGAGTGTCTAAGACATTTGGCCTGCATTGGGTTTTGAGATGCAGAGCTGGGATGGATGAGGAACAGAGTGGCTGCTGACCCTGCCAAGTAAATTCCAAAACCATCTGGCTCCTTTGATGACTCTTGCCCTAGAATAATGATGTGGGACCCTTGTGGATATTATTCTCATTCTGTAAATGAAGAAAACAAGGTGCTGATAAATGTGGTGCTTGCCTCTAGTTACAGAAGTAGCTGCTGACAGCTCAGTTACAGTCCTTAACTCTGCGCCCTTACCTCACCATCCTTTCCACAGTATTTCACAGTGCTCTTTCTCTCTCTGCCTGTTACCCCTAGTAGATATTTCCTAAGTACTTGCTAAAGGCTAACATTACACTAGGGTAATGCGATGTAAAAAGTTGTTACAACAATTCCAGCCTAAGAGGAACTTACTTTAAAATATTATTGACTACATTTTCTATTTTGAAAGTGACATACCACATTTTGGAAATTTTGGGAAATAGCAAGAACAAAAAACATTTAAAATAACCTCAGCCTGCTAACACAACTGCTATAATTATTTTGGTCTATGGCCTTCTGGTCATTTTCGTCATGCATTTAGCTTTTTAAAAATTCTAGTGGAAACTCTATTGCACGTACAATTTCACTTCTTGTTGTTTTTACACAGCCTTTTGTTATAAGTAATTTCCCCCATAACCACTTTAATGACTGTGGGATATTTGCAAAGAACTTAATCACAAAGCAGTTACTAACCATAGTATTAAAGTGTTTTATTGTATTAATTCAAGAAGTGTCTGTGAAGCGTCTTGTGCCCAGGCTCCACTGGCAGCCATCAACCTGGTGACTGTTACCTTGGTGTGCCAAAGGGTTTGGACATTTGGAACCATATTAGTGGGATCCTCATATGAGTTACTGAGAGCTCCAGACTTTATTTTCTGGTCTTTCCTACATTAACAGACCGCCTGATGGCACAAACCTCATTCAGGCTATCTGGGGCCAAGATGCGCTAAGACCATCATAGATCTAGTGAATTCATCCTCATGACTGTTGTAATCACCTCCTCTTCAGGCCTGTGGTGAGGGAGGGATTCCCTGCCTAGGGTTATGGGGATGGCCAAACACACAATATCTGACACTAGATAAATGAGGTCAACATTTCACAGTCACATGTACTGACAGCTTGGTAAGGAGGACCCTGCATGCCACTCAGGGCCACACAGGGGTTGCAGTCAGGAACAGAGGGAGCAACCAGGGCTGGGGGAGACAGACTTTATTGTATCAGAAGGTGGGGTGCCCCTGGCTCTTTTGGGAGGATGCATTTTACTCATTTGGATAATTTGTGGTCTGGCAAAAAAGTGAAACCTACCAGTCAGTGATAAACAGGAACTGAATGTGGTCTGATTGATAAAGAAGGTAGTTTGGTTAGAGAAAGCACCTAATATTGAGCTTTAATTTTAGATCTTACACCCTAGGCACAACAACTGCTTTTCCTTTCTACTGGCCCTGCCATTTTCTCCAACTCTTCCCTCATATATACTTTTTTTTTTTTTTTTTTAAACTCCGAGTTTGGCTGACTTATCTTTAAGAGGCTGTATGATGTGGTGATTAACAGTATACACTCCAAGACAGGCAACCTGGGCTCACGTCCAGGCTTGGCCATGTGCTAGCTGGGTGGCCTAGGCAAATTACTTCCCCTCTTTGTGCCTCATGTCACGTTTCCTGGGAGCCAGCAGGTCCCAGTACGCTTAGCTATAGCCACCGTTTTGAAATGATGATTTGATTTGCTTATTTGCGGGATATGTTTGGATTTGTGAGTGTAATTTATTTGACTGGCAACAAGAAGGTGGTAATTTGGAATACGTGGAAGTGATTGGTTCCCTCTGCCCAGCATCTTCCTCTAAGTGGGAAGAAATGGATTGAGACAAAACCAAAAACAAACACAAAAGAAGCCCATTTGCTCTGCCCAGAACTGGACAGTTACCTGGAACAAATCTGTAGGAACAGATTACTGGACCTGCCTCCAGTAATCTGCATGTCTCTGTGTCCTCAGTTTTTAAACCAGGTGGCCACCATCTCCCAGTCTTGGGAACTCAGTGGCTGCTGGCATGTGTAACTACGATAGAGGGAAGGTCAGCCCTGGAACTCTTTGCTCTGCTTCCCCACACCCTGTCCCTAGCCTGTCACCCCGGTGCAGTTGGCTGTGAGAGCAGTTGCGCTGTGGGATATCACTGGTCCTTTGCTGCAACCATTGGTGTTTCCTGGGGAGTCTCTGGTGGCAAAGAACCTGGTAGCCAAGGAAGAGGCATCTGGGTCTCCCTCAGCAGGTTTAAGCAGGTTTGTCCAACATGCTAGAGTAGTCAGAGTTTTTGAATGAGCACTACTTAATGTTTAAGAAGGAGAAGGTTGTATAAAAAGAGGAGTAAAGGACATAGAATTTAACTGAAATGGGCTTATTCTTTTACCCTGCACTTCATAGCTGTGTGACCTTTAGTAGATTAATTAATCTCTCTGATCCTTAATGTCATAAACTCAGAGCAGTAGTGCAAGAAGAATGAGACAGTGTGCATCATCCATATAAGTTGGTGCCTAGCATAATGTAAATACTTAAATTTGAGTCCTAGGTGATGGAAATCTAAATGATATGTTTTTCTTTTTGTTTATATGTGTAATATTGGCCGAATTTTCTGTAATGAATACATATTTACTTTATAATGAGAAAAAGAAGATTTGAAACTTAAAAGTTTAAAAGCCATCTCCTTGCCATGCCTCACATGTTGTCTCTTGGGCTGAGCCTTTCCCGGGTCACCCATGCTTAACATATTCTTGACCTTGGGTCTCTCTGAGCAGTCATAGTACATTAACATCAACAGGGGCTTAGAAGGGTCCATTACTTAACTGAGTGAGTGAAGAACTATTTGTCACTGACATGGGTAGAGTACTTCAAATATTTTCTCAATTTTTCAGTAATTACAATTTGAATTGATTTTTTTCATCCAGAATCATTTTCTCTTAGCAGGGTCACTACCTGGATGTTAAAAAAAGAGGGGAGAAAAGCCTTTTCCTTTCATGCGATTGTCCTTTTTTCCAAATGTATTTTCCTTGTGTTTTAGTTTTTGTTTCTCTTCCAGCTAGTAATGAGATGCACTTTGCAGGAAAGGTCAGGGAGGGCTCCTGCAAGCTTTGCAGCTCTGAGGACAGTTCACGGGGCCAGGGTCAACTGAGTTCTGCGGAGTCTGCTATGAAAACCTCTGGGGTGCCAGGCTTCTGGGTTGCTCTTCTCTTTTAGGGTAAGTGCAAAGAGGGCAGTATAACCCCCAACCTGATAGGTCTGGGCCCTTTTTAAGAAACTCAACACATAGGTAGAGTGAGCTGAGTGAGAACTCCTACTGTGTGTAAATTAGTTGTTGAGTCTCCTCTGTTATTCTCTTCAGGTCTATAAAACTTTAGATGGAGAAGGACCGGTGGAGGATTTCAAGGCTGTTTTTTCATGGGTAACTTCCAGGATGTAGAGAATGGTATTTGCACTCAGATAGCGCTTGTTTTTTCAACAGTCTACTTGAGCTAAGCACACCCTGACTTACTCTACTGGGTACGTGGAGTTGTTTCTCCCAGCCTGGACTATAAACTCACTCACCCTGCATGTCATGGCTGCTCACTTTCTGCATGTTTTGTAATTTTTGATGTCTTGAAAAGTACCTGTCAAAAAACAGAGCTTATATATGTTTACTAATTGGCAATGAAGACCTAGTGGGAATTGTAGGAGTTGGAAAAATGTTAGGCAACAGGAAACATCAAAATAAATTTCCTCCAACCTCTTCTGGAGCTAAGTGGAGACCCTATAGCATCTCAGTCTCTATGGGAAGCCCATGAAGAGTGAATCAGTCCAGAGGTGGGTTGTGAGCACAACTCCTACCTTGCAGGCCATTGGCCAGTGGGGAGCATTCAGAAGCTTCAAATATAATCTCTCTGTAGTCAGGTCGGTGAGATAGGGGTGCTTCCTATGAAACTTTGAGCTGTGTGGTCCTAAAGTCCGTGAAGCCAGGGAACATAGTGGCCCAGCTTGTTACAGGAGGCCAGAGTGAAACTGGAATATCAGGGTCAGGTGGCATCTACACTGATTACCTTTTCATACCCATTTAGAGTGAATCTCCTTCCATTTCTCTTAAGCTTCAGAGAATCTCCCAGAATTTAGATGATTGACCAAGTAGCCCTGAGCTGATAAAATCTAGTTGTTAATTTCCACCCCTTTTTCACCCTCTCTTGAGTATCTTGTATGCTTTCCATTCCTCAAAGCCTCAGTCCTGGTATCCTCTCCTTAGAATTCTTGCCCCTAACACTCTGCCTGATGCTTGATAGGGGATTCTTTTCTCAGCTAAATAAAGCCAACCCTTGTGAAAGCCCCACAAAATAAACACTCTTCAAAATTAAATTATACCCAATATTCATCAAGTCCTTGTGGTTTTCCTCTGTGTATATAACTCAGATGAAACAGTGAATAGTTTCTTGACCTCATAAGACTTTACCTTCCAGACTAGGAGAAGAAAATAACTATATTGCAGGATAGAGTGTGAGAGAAGCATAACAAAGAAGGATGAGATTAACCCCAGAGGGGCAAGGATTCATGGAGGTGGAGAGATTGGGCTACGTCCATAAGGAGCTTGTGAGATTTACAAGTATGGAAATTCACAGTGAGCACAGGGGTGGTAGAACATTACATCCATAGGGCACATTTTTTTTAATGTTTATTTTTGAGAGAGAGAGAGACAGAGAGAAAGAGAGACTGAGTGTGAGCAGGGGAGGGGTAGATAGAGAGGGAGACACAGAAATCGAAGCAGGCTCCAGGCTCCGATCTGTCAGCACAGAGCCTGACGTGAGGCTCAAACTCATGAACTGCGAGATCATGACCTGAGCCAAAGTTGGATGCCCAACTGACTGAGCCGCTGTAGAGGGCACATTGTGAACAGAGCCACAGAACTGACAGGAACAGGAAAGAGTCCAGGTTTGGCTGGGGCCAGGGATATACATGGGGGTCAAGGCAGTTAGATTGGAGCCACAAATGGCATTTGGAACATGACGCTGAAAGGTTGGGCCCTATCCTTGAGGCAGGGAAGATGCTGGAAGAATTTTGAGCAGGCAAGGGATGTGAACTTTAAGCTGGTTTTTCTGGCATGTGTGTGGAGCAGAAGGCTGTGAATTGAGAGCGGGAGGTGAACTGCACTGGAAGGACTGGTAAACGTTCTATCTGGCAATCACCTACACTGATGGTAATGCAGGCTGAAAGTAGGGCAGTGGTGGTGGGCCTGGAAGGAGGGGACAGGTGAGAGAGACAGGCCGGGGGATGCTGTGCTTGTCTTTTCTCCTCCCCAGCTAAGGTGACACTGTCACATAGGCAGTCATTTCAGGATTGCAGGAATCTGATGCTTTTGACCACAAAGGGAATGCTGCCCTTGAGATTTGACAATGAGAGCCGGAGTCTATCTGGCTAGGAAGTTGTTTCATTGATTCGGAGGCCTTGGAGGAGCATCTCTGGGACTTTGGGTGTCTCACCTTCCTGGGAGCTGCTCCATTCTTCCTGTGCACCTCCCCTAGATGGGACCACTCCCTCGCGCCAGTGCGTGGCCGGAGGCCTACTCCATTCATTGGGCAGACAGCCTGTGCAGATGCAAGGGAAAGGCTAGGCTCCCATTTTTACCTTACAGCACTTTACAGCCTCTACTGACAGATCCTATTCAAGCTAAAATGAGTGGCTGGGGGCAACTCATACATAATTTCCTTCTATTTAGTGACTTCCTACACCATGGGTCTGCATGATTTCTGTTCATTTAATTAAAGGTTATATTGGCAAATTGTTATCCTTGGGAGTGTGGGTGTGCAGGGAGTGCTTTTGGAATACATTACAGGGTAATTCCCTTTGCCCTTTATTGCCTCTGCAGGCCATGTGAAATTGAATCACAAATAACACATTTTGGAAACAGGCGGAGAGACTGAGGCCTTAGCTTCCTTTGGCTTTAATAAGACAGTAAGCATGTGTATGTAAACGACTCTCTGGTTATGCAGGCAACATGGAGGAGGCAGAGTTACAGAATGAAGGGGAATGATTTCTGCACCCCAGACAGTGAGCTCAGATGCCTTTCCTCCCACCGGGGGAACTTGAATCCAGTAGCTGGTTCTGCCTTTGAAACATCCAGAGGGTCCATTACTGTTAATGGGAGTCTCCTACGAGCACCACTAGAGATGAGCCCCACTTACATGCTGACTGGAGGAAATGCAGTTGATGAAACTTTCCGTTTCCAATCTTCCTCTCCAGAGGTAGCTGCAACTCCCAAAGTTCTTGTGCATGAGGGAAGGACAAACAGGTGAACACTGTTATAGCAAAGTTGCTCCCTGCCAGAGCAGATGGCAAAAGTCTGGCAATTTCAAAGAATGTAAAGTCTTTAAGTACTGAGAAGTCATTGCAGTATGGTGGGGTAGGGTATGGGCTGAAGGCATGTTGTGACCAAAAAAGACATAGCTTCTTAGAACCCTCCTCTTCATGTGGGAAAGGACTATCATCATGAGTGGATATGGCTGCCTCCAGTCTTAGGATGCATTTGTTCCTGAGGTTGAGGGACTGGGTGTTAATACCTTTGTGCCCTATAACATCCTTAGTGTTGGTGAGCCATTTCTACAGAGGAGAGGTGTGGGGCTGCCATCTTGTTTGCAGTGGGGATTGGGATTGCTATGGAAGGAGGGCATGAAGGTAGGTAGGCATTCACATTAAGTTGTGTAGTTAGGGTAACCTCCCTGAGAAAGTAACATGGAAACAAAATTTTGAGGAGAAGAGAGAGTTAGATGTCCAGTGGGAGACTCCTTCAGACAGAGGGCACTGGCATGGAATCCTGAAGCAAGAATGTGTCTCATTGATGGAGGAATAGGAAATGTGAGTGGAACAGAGTGGGCAAGGAGGAGAGGTCAGAGGTGGGCTTGGGAACAGAGTACAAATTGCTCTGTTGGCCTCTGTAAGAACTTCAGCTTCTCTCTGGGTAAAATTGGTAACCATTATGGTTGAGCAGTGGAATGATGAGGCAGACATGAAAATAGACAATCCTGTATGAGGCAAATGTGTGGATCCAGCTACATGAAGGAATCACAGAGAACTGACATCTCTTCCAGCCTAAGAGGAGGAGACGGAGAGGGCAAGGAAAGTCTTCTTAGGGGAGGTGCCAGCATTTGGCCTGGGTCTTAAATGATAGCTGACCCATGACTTCCTTGCTCCCCTGACACCTGACTTCCTTTGTGTACTTCTTACTGAGACAGCAGAGGATGGGCTTCTCTTTTCTGGATTTTTGGACTGCTATGGTGGTCCTTCTTGCCTGTGATTTGTCTGGAGTCTGTGTCCAAGCTATTTGTGTAGGGCTCAGTCCCCACATGATGCTTAGGACCCTAACTCTGGCTGGGAATCCAGTTCCTACCCACTGCCTCCTGGAGATCAGGACCCATGTAGCAGTCTCACCTAGCAGAAACCTACCTGCTAATACTTTCTTTTTTTTTTTTTTTTTCAACGTTTTTTTTTTTTTTTTTTTTTTTTTTTTGGGACAGAGAGAGACAGAGCATGAACGGGGGAGGGGCAGAGAGAGAAGGAGACACAGAATCGGAAACAGGCTCCAGGCTCCGAGCCATCAGCCCAGAGCCTGACGCGGGGCTCGAACTCACGGACCGCGAGATCGTGACCTGGCTGAAGTCGGACGCTTAACCGACTGCGCCACCCAGGCGCCCCTACCTGCTAATACTTTCTTAAGGGCTGCAATCTCAGGACAGAGTTTCGGAGAGAAAGGACATGAAGAAGGGAAGAAGGCAAAGTAGAAACAAGAGTGTCTATTACCAAGCTGGCCACACCATCACATGAAGATAGAGCTACTTCCTTGGTCACATAAAACATCTCTGGACAGGCCATACAGAACCACTGGAATAGTCCATCAGAGTTAAAGTGGAAGGGAAAGGAATTAATTTCTTGGCAACATCATGAGCTAAGAAATACTACTATTCCATCTTGGCCTTAGAACACTGTAGATATAGTCATGCTTAGCTCATGATGGACAGCTCAGGTCACATGGTTACTGGGTGTTCCAAGGTCATTGTTCGTTTCAGCTAGGACTCAGTTACACACAAGGAGCTATTTAAAAACAAAGTAGTTCTTTGCTGCAAAGGAGGTGGTCTTGTTTCAGAACTCTACAAGTCTGTATTGTAGATCTCATATTGGAATTAGCCCTGTATCCTGATCCACATGGATCCCACGTGTCATCCCAGTTTGCTATAACATGCTATTCAAGTGGCAGGCAGCTTGTACCACAGTCTGAACATGCTATGGGGTCTTCTCTTCTTCTGGCAGCCTTCTTAGTCACCAGATAAATAAACCTGAGTTTTTCCAATTGTGCTAAGTGCTGCATCAAAATTCAAGAATTCTAACAGGTACTCTGCTGCTTTTGTAGTAGTAGCTATACAGGATGTACCGATTTCTTCCTGAGAGGCATGTCCAGGAATGCCCCAAGGCACGTCCAGGAATGCCCCAAGGCACTGGAAGCTCTAGAAATGTCACTGATTGGGTAGTCCCCAAGTATCTTTGGGATTTATATCTCATTTTCCAACATGTGTGAATCTTATTATTTTTTTTTTTCAGGGACAAAGAACAGTTTATTATTCACAGCAATAGCAACTGCCAGAGTATCGCTGTTTTTTCTTATACCAGTTTACCAAAGACTAATTCCTGCAGGGTGACACAGAGTCAGGTAATACCTGCAAACATAGGGGTGCATTAAAGGAGAGGAACCCTGAGCTTAGGGAACACAAATCTTTTTTTTTTTTTTAACTTGTTTTATTTTTTATTTTTTAAAATTTACATCCAAATCAGTTAGCATATAGTGCAACAATGATTTAAGGAGTAGATTCCTTAGTGCCCCTTACCCATTTAGCCCATTCCCCGCTCCCACAACCCCTCCTGTAACCCTCAGTTTGTTCTCCATATTTATGAGTCTCCTGTTTTGTCCCCTTCCCTGTTTTTATATTATTTTTGTTTCCCTTCCCTTACGTTCATCTGTTTTGTCTCTTGAAGTCCTCATATGAGTGAAGTCATGTGATTTTTGTCTTTCTCTGACTGACTGATTTCACTTAGCATAATACCCTCCAGTTCCATTCACATAGTTGCAAATGGCAAGATTTCATTCTTCTTGATTGCCGAGTAATACTCCATTGTATATATATACACCACATCTTCTTTATCCATTCATCCATCGATGGACATTTGGGCTCTTTCCATACTTTGGTTACTGTTGATAGTGCTGCTATAAACATGGGGGTTCATGTGTCCCTTCAAAACATCACACCTGTATCCCTTGGATAAATGCCTAGTAGTGTAATCGCTGGGTCATAAGGTAGTTCTATTTTTAGTTTTTTGAGGAACCTCCATACTGTCTTCCAGAGTGGCTGCACCAGCTTGCATTCCCCATGTATTTTATTATTAAAATATCTAAGATATTGCCATTTCCTGCTCCCCAAAGCAATTAGTGTGATAATCATCAAAATAATGGACCAATGTGTTATTCTAGAGAATGTCAAGTTCCCAGAAGACTAGATTATAACAAAAGAATTAACAAGCCCTAAAGCTATTATGGTGAAGGTGTACTATAAGTCAAAATTCCTTTTGATTCTATCTCTAATGGGTATTGAAAGGCAAAAAGCACTCATCAACTCAGTAGCAACATACTAAGTACCAGAGTCCATATTGGCCTGCTTTAATGATGATATTACATCTAGTCCACCAGTTGGTATTGAGGCTACTGCTTGGTTAATTTTACAGTAGCCTGTGGTTATCAAACACAATACATCTGGATCCTGCAGAGGCCAGTCAGGTAAATTGGGAGATATGATGCAGACCAATATCCCTGTCTCTTTCAAGTCTTGGGTTGTGGCATTAATCTCTTTGGTTCCTTCAGGAATGTAATATAGCTTCCAATTTATTATCTTGGTAGAAAAGGGGGCACTGACAGGGGATACATTTGGCCCTTATTACTACAATGGCTCCTATTCCACAAGTCAGCAAGTAAATGTGAGGGTGCAGCTAGCTAGTGAGTGTATCTAACCCAATTACATATTTAGTGACTGGGGAACTAACCACAGTGTGAGTCATTGGCCTCATTAGGACCACTGTGACTTAGGCTAAGTAAGTCCTCTAACCAAAATATCATGGTGGCATGTTTTAGGTCCTTTTGTATTCATGTTGGCTCAGACCCTATATTTAACAGTTCTTTAAATTTCTGGATGTTCCCTTTTCTCAGAGGCTAAGTTACCCAGGCAAATGGTCACAAGTCTCTTTCCAGGAGGAAGGAGAGGTATATTTTCTGCATATACTTATGCTAGTGTGTAGAATTCTTCCTCAAGGAGAGTTAGCCTCCTTTTCTGTCTGCCTCCACTATCCTCGTGTCTGCCAGACCAATAACCATGGGCAGGATTTACTACAGTGTGAGCAGGGCTGAATGGGCCCTATTCTAGGAAGTAATAGACAATACAGCAAAGGGATTCTAGGGTTTGGCTAATGTATACATTGAGTATAGAGCTTTGCATCTGTGAACTGGCTTAAATCTGGAAAAGAGACAAGAGAACTGTTTCTAATTCTCCATTGTGGTTGATGTTAGTCTTCTGCTGCTCACCAGCTCTTGTGTGTATCTGTGTGTGTGTTTATTTTTTATTATAGAAATCAAACAACATCCTAGTCAAGCTTCCCAACTTGCCTCTTGGAACACCATGCTCTATCACCTAACACCATAGACCGCTGTTGGTCAAGGGACCTCAAATGCTACTCCAGCCTTGCTGCACATTATAGTAATTGTGTCAAACTTTCCTCTCCTTGTCAAGTACTGCTTCCTGTACTTCACCATTCTGGGATCCCAACGTCCTCTTTATATCAGGGAACTCTGTTCCATGGTCGTATATTCATGGCAACTCCTGTTGACAGGGGGCACCACCATAAAACATCTCAACAATTCTTGGGCCCCTTCATTGGTACATTTCCTACTTCCAGAATGAAGAAGTGAGCTCTCCCAGAGAATTTAATCACATGGTGGAGACTCAGATTTTATGTAGTAAATCCCTTCTAACAGTTCACCTCTCTGAACCCTCTAACCCCTTCTTCAGAGCTATGCCAACGAAGGTCCAATGTCTTCACCTCATCTATTTAGGCCACCAGAATTCCAGTGTTTCTAGGAATTTTCCCAGCATGATGTTAGGATTAGCCTCTGGTGTCCTGGTCAGCTCATTGGATCCCCAGTCTGAGATGGTGCCCCTCACCTGTCCCTTATCTGTCCTTTTACTCTGCCCTGTATGTGATCTGTCACCCTCAAGATTCACTTCTGCACACATGCAAAGTCCTGTAGATCCTTTGGTGTATAGTCTGTTACTTCCTGGAATAAGGCCCGTATATCCCTGCTCACACTGTGGTAAGTCCTGGAACTGGTTATTAACCTAGAGTTCATGAGTGGTAGTAGGCAGACAGATCTAGAGAAGAATAAATGCCATTTGCCAGGCATCTTTTCTTTTAGGTATGCTTGGTACATGGTCTCCAGGCAGGTTGAGGAGGAGGGAGGGGGCTTTTTTCCCTCTGGCAGTGGGGAGAGGCTTCCTCTACTGGCCCAGGGGGTCCAGGATTCTCAGGCTTAAACACAAAAATGTCCCCATCCCAGGTTTCACAATCCCACTCTTACCAACTGGGACTCTGATGCTGACATAGGAGACATGCTGAGGCTGCACATTTAATTTCCTTTGCAGATCTGCCATATGTAAAAATCATATCCTGGGCCTGATTTTCTGCACAGTCTGCCTGAAATTGCAGTGTCTTTTAAAATGACATAGAGTCTAAACTCTTTTAAAACATGCCTGAAATTGGCAATTAGATGCCCCATTTAATTTTCTTTTTGCAGAGCCTCCAATGCCTTCGAAATAACCATTTTACACTACTACGTTTTTAGTTATCATTATCCCCATCCATCAAGTGATGCAGCCGTTTGACCTTTCAAGGTGGTGCTTTACCTGAACCTCATCTCAATCAGGTGAAAGCTTTACTAATTGTGATGTGACTGTGTGCCAGGGATTACTACCATCCTGTGGTCACCAGACAGGTGGGTGTCAGGAACTCTGAAGAGTAAGACTGGACTCGAGTCACAAGCCAATCACTTAGCCTGACAGTTTCATGGATGCGGGCAGAAGACAAAATCCTTGATCTCTTGCTCAGCAGGGCCATGTTGTCTGTAACAGAGACTCATGGAGAGTTGTCTGCCAGCAGTGGGCATTCCAGCTCCAAAGTCTTAGACTGAGGGTCTCCTGTTCCCAAGTTTTCTCACTCAGCATCCCTGGAAAACAAAGCCTAAGGCCAGGTTTATGCCTTCATGTAATTGAGGAATATAATTCACAGGGCACTGAGAATGTAGGGGAGAGGAGGTGAGGTCAGGCTGGAGGAAAGGCAGATGCCACCTTGCCAAGCTGGCCTCAGTATCACAACCAAGAACAAACCAATGTAAAGTAGTCATTTTTCCCATTGTGTAGGCCAAGCTGTTGTGCATCAGAGCAGTCATTCTCGAGCAGGAAGGGGGAGGATGAACCTGCAGACTCCTGTCTGTGGAGGCACTCACCAGCCTGTTCTTCCCAGTGCTGCCTGCCTCTTGGGCAGCCCCTGGGGAAGCGAGATATGGTGCCCACATCTCATTCTGGGCATGGTGGGAAGAAGCCCAGCCTCTGTGGTCTCTCTTCCTGTTCTTCTGCCTCTGATTCTCAAGATGGTCTGCTTCCGTTTCTCGTTCAGCAGGAATAAGAATGCCTGCACTGCTTATGTTGAAAGATTATTGCAGGAAAGAAAACATTTTGGAAAAGTGCTGTAGAAAAGCTATTTACTTTCCAAAGATTTCTTAAACTTGCATCTGTAGAGGAAGAAGGAGGACTTGAACAGTGCTTGGGAGCACGGGTAGAAGATACCTAGATGGAGGCACAGGGAAGGGTTTCTCAGGTGGAGCATTCTGTAGAAGCAAGGGACAGAGAGGGGAGATGATGTAAAACTGGGGTTGGCAAACAGGGCCAAAGGCCAAACCCGGCTTTTCACATCTTTTTGTAATACAGTTCTATTGGAATGTAGTCACACCCATTTGTTATTCACCTTTGGCTGTTTTTGTAGTATGATGGTAGAATTTGGTAGTTGAGACAGAAATCACATGGCCCATAAAGCCTAAAATATTTACAATCTGATCCTTTACAAACCCCTGATGTAAGAGAAAATGCCAAGTATAATACAGTGTAGGTTATTAATAAATATGAATTGCCTTCCTCCTTTTACGTTTCTTCTTTAATAAATAATGAATAGTGATTAGAAGTTTCACTCTTTATAAAGATATTTGATACCACGATTTCTACCAAATAAAGAGTTAATCCCAACACATTTACAAATTTAACATTATGACCATATGCTGAAAAAAATGGGAGGCAGTTTATTTTATCTCCTTTGCTCTAACCATAGTAACAGCTGAGACGCTGTGATCTCATCTGTTAATTGGGTCTAGGACCAACTATTTGAAATTGGACTGTTCTAGGAAATCTGGATTAATTTTGATTCAGCTTTACAATGACTCTTTAAAAACTATAAACTGTGATCAGGGACATACAAATCAAAACCACAATGAGATACCACCTCACACCTGTCAGAATGGCTAAAATGAATAACTCAGACAATAACAGATGTTGGCAAGGATGTGGAGAAAGGGGAACCCTTTTACACTGCTGGTGGGAATGCAAACTGGTACAGCCACTCTGGAAAACAGTATGGAGTTTCCTCAAAAAATTAAAACTAGAACTACCCTATGACCCAGCAATTGCACTACTCGGTATTTATCCAAAGGATGTAGGAGTGATGATTTGAAGGGGCACATGCACCCCAATGTTTATAGCGGTGCTGTCAATGATAGCCAAAGTGTGGAAAGAGCCCAAACGTCCACTGACTGATGAATGGATAAAGATGTGGTGTATATATATATATGATGAATTACTAATATATACATATATATACATATATATATGATGAATTACTAAATTCTACTCCTGAAATCATTATTACACTATATGTTAACTAACCTGGATTTAAATTTCAAATAAACAAACAAACAAACAATGGAATACAAAGACTAAGTTTCCACAGTCACCAAGCACACAGTGGGATATTACTTGATAAAAAAGAATGAAATATTGCCATTTACAACAATGTGGATGGAACTAGAATGTGTTATGCTAAGTGAAATAAGTCAGAGAGAGACAAATATAATTTTACTCATATGTGAAATTTAAGAAACAAAACAGATGAGGGGTGCCTGGGTGGCTCAGTTGGTGAAGTGTCTGACTGCGGCTCAGGTCATGATCTTGCAGTTCGTGAGTTCAAGTCCCGCATCGGACTCAGTGCTGGCAGCTCAGAGCCTGGAGCCTGCTTCTGATTCTGTGTCTTCCTCTCTCTCTGCCCCTCCCACATCTTGCACTCTGTCTCTGTCTCTGTCTGTCTCTCTCTCAAAAAATAAGCATTAGAATTTTTTTTTAAAAGAAGCAAAACAGATAAACATAGGGGAAGGGAAACAGAAATAAAATAAAAAACAGAGAGGGAGACAAACCATAAGAGGCTCGTAAATACAGAGAACAAATTGAGGATTGCTGGTGGGATGTTGGCTGGGGGGATGGGCTAAATGGGTGATGGGCATTAAGGAGGATACTTGTTAGGATCAGTACTGGTGTTATATGAAAGTGATGAATTACTAAATTCTACTCCTGAAATCATTATTATACTATATGTTAACTAACCTGGATTTAAATTTCAAATAAACAAACAAACAAACAATGGAATACAGACTAAGTTTCCGCAGTCACCAAGCACAAATCTGAACCATTTCCTAGACTCCTTGAGGGGAGGAATCATCTCTTATGTGACTTGGAATCCCCAGTGCCTAGCATAATGCCTGACAAATAGAAGGAATTTAATAGGCTTGCTGACCAAAGGAAGTGTCTGGAACAGTGCCTGGCACAGTTCTTGGTAAACGTTTGTTGAATTATCTCGCAAAATTCTCCATTCATTCAAATGAGAATTTTTAGGCTACGGAACATAGACCATTGATAGACCCGGACTGAAGCTCTCTGTAAGGTGCACACAAATAATTTAAAATCTACATCTAATTTATTTTTCAGAGTGTTGTATCACCACTGGTTGGCCCCAAATACTGAAAGAGCTATCCAATCAATGTTGTCTAACAGGAACAGCTATATGGCAAAGATGGAGAGCTCAGTTGGGTGAGACCTCATGGCTATGCTGCTTTAAGGCCAATTAGCTAGTGCCTGACATCTTCCAGTAAATCTAAATGAAATGCATTCTTGTGAATTCTAATTTCAAGTGAGTTTAATTGAACTTGAGAGAGAAGCTACTATTTAGTGAGTAAAATGAAAATGAAGTAATTGAATATTTTTCCAGAATTGTATTTGAAATGTGTGCTCCATCAAATGTTTCAGAACCCAAATGACCAGCTGCACGTGGTTAATATTTGGAAAGGAAGAAGTATTGAAATGTCAGCTTGTAGCCACTAGGAGGGTAAATGAAATAGCCAGCTGTTCAGTTACTCGACGTGGGCTCTGTTTGGCATTCAGAAAGATCTTTTTTTTTTTTTTTTAATTGGAAGCTAAATAATGTGATCAGGAGAATTAGGATGAGTCTAGATGACTGAAAACCAAAAACTAAAATCTTTCCCCAGTCCCATCTCCCCCTCTTCTCAACACATACAAAAAAGAGAATGCCACTGTTGATTTGAAATTGTAGATGTTTTGATGTGCTTAGCCAGCTGATTGCACATTAAAATGTTGAGTCTTTTATTTGGAACTATTGAAGGCCTACAGTGTTTTAGGCACTTGGAAGACTGATGATTGAACAGGACTCAATCTGGGGCCTTAAGGAACTTTCTGTTCAGGGTGTAAGAGGGGACCCAGGAATACATTAGTGTAGAAAAGGTAAATGTGACACATACCATAAGAGCAAGCACGGAGTGCTGAAGGAATAGTTTTCTGACTGTGCAAACGTAGCACTCCTCTTAGGGGAGATGCTGTCTGGGGTGTACATATTTGTAGGAGGAAAAGAAAGTATGGGCCCTGTTTGGAGTATGATGAGGCATTTAATGGGGCTGATGTGGAATGAAACATTATGAAATAAGATATATGTGGTGCAATTATGCAAAGCCTTGAATGGATTTGTACCTTATTCATTAGGCAGCCTCTATGAGGGGAAAGAGTTTGACCAGAGATAGGGAACAAAAAGATAGATGTAATGCTCAATATCATTCATCTATCAGAGCAATGCAATTTAAAAACCACAGTAGATACCACCTCACACCCATTAGGATGGCTACTGTCAAAAACCCCAGAAAAAGACAAGTGCTGGCGAGGATGTGGATGAGGAGAAATCTAGAAACCTTGTACACTGTTGGTGGGAATGTAAGATAGTGGAAGCACTAAGAAAAACACTATGGAGCTTCCTCAGAAAGTTCAAAACAGAATTACCATATGGGCCAGCAATCCCCACTTCTGGGTAGATGGCCAAAATAATTGAAAGCAGGCCTGGAACAGATATTTGTACACCCATGTTCATCACATCTCTATTTACAATAGCCAAGAAGTAAAAGTAACCCAATGTCCACTGATGGTGAGTGGGTAAACACATTGTGGTATACACATACAGTGGAATATTATTCAGCCTTAAAAGGGAAGGAAATCGTATCACATGCTACAATATGGATGAACCTTGAGGACATTATGCTAAGCAAAGTAAGCCAGTCACAAAAAGGTAAGCATCATGTGATTTTGCTTATATGACATATCTAAAGTAGTCAAGCTCACAGAAGCACAATGCGGGTTTCCAGGGATTGTACAGGAGAAGCAAAAGGGGAGTTGTGTAATGCGTATGGAGTTTCAGAATTGCAAGGTGAAAAAATTGTGGAGATGTGTTTCATGATCCTGTGAACATATTTAACACTACTGAACTGTACACTTACGAATGGGTAAGGTGGCAAATTTTATTTTTGTAGTTTTTACCTCAATTAAAAAAAGAATACAGATGTAGTAGGGTGGTGTGAGTTGGCTTGTGGGTTGGGAGAGGAAATGCGAAATTAGTTTAGGGGTCATTGTCTTGCACTAGTTCCCTTAGTGAGAAGTAACTAGGGCAGGGACAGGGGTAGGATGGGCGAAAGGAGTTATCAAGGTTGAGTTAGCAAGAGTTGGCTCCTTCCAGAAGCTAGAATGAGGGCACGAGGTCAGAGGTGCCTTGGAGGTTCCCAACTTGAGATAAGGAGGAAATGATGGAATCTTTCCCGACAAGAGTTACTTATGTGGGGAGAGAAGGAATTTGGTTTGAGATGAATTCTGACTGCAGCCTCTGGTGGGTTGTATGAGATCTGGTCTGATTATACTGTGTTTTAAGAGCTATTGGAAGCTATTTTTTTGTTTGTTTTATATTTTCTCTCATTTTTCCATGTGTTTGACCTTCACCTTCACCGTTGGCCTTGCTCGGTAGTTTTTTGCTCACTCTTCAGGTTAAGGGTGGGTTGCACATTGCAGAATCTGGATCTCGAGGAATTCTTTTCCCCAGTCCCTCAATGTGAGGCTGAATGTTCTGTAGAGCCATACAGTCTAGGGAGTTGTGAAGCTTCCTTTCCTAAAAAAGACCCTTTTTGCCCTTAAATTTTTTTCCCTCATCTCTTTCATTAGAAACTGTATTTCTAAGCTGGTAAAATGGGCAATACCCTTACCTTTTGTTCTGTGGTGTCTTATTCATCTAAGCTGGAAGGAGCCTCAGAGGTATGAGCTCATTATTTTTTATTATTATTATTTTTTTTACTTAAGGCATTTCATGGTGACCAGAGGCTTACAGAGGTATTTGTGTTGTGTGCTAGAAGGTCGCCTCCTCCAGATTCCTGGTGTGGTGGCAGTGGCAGATTTGAAATTCCAAATCTGTGTGTTCACAGAGAATTGTGTTGAGGATGGAAAAAGAGAGCACTGAAATAGCCTGATTTCACCCCCATGTGGATTGGTTTACAGAAATAATTACCCATTTGAGTCCTGCAGAGTGTCCTTTTTTTTTTTTTAAGTAGGCTCCACATCCAGCATGGAGCCCAACACAGGGTTTGAACTCATGGCCCCTGAGATCAAGACCTGAGCTGAGACCAAGAATCAGGTGCTTAACCAACTGAACCACCCAGGTGCTCCCTGCAAGGTGTGTTTTTCATATACCAAGAGGTATAGGAAACATTTGGGGTATTTGCAGAGGCCGGAATCTGGGATTGTAATGGAGTGCACTTTTATGGGCTTCAGTGTGTCACCTATATCAGAAAGAATTTTATTACTGATATTTGGGGACAAATGGTTACTCATGCTGAAGTGAGGTTGAGCTTTGCTTAATGCCTTAACATAAATATTTCAGCCCTGGAAGATTCAAATTCTTAGAAAATTCACCTCAGGCTTTGGAGAACAGCTTATATTCTGAGACAGGAATTTTAATGACCATATCTGACTCTAAGAAACTGTAAATAACTTTTATTTTGGAAATTTCAGATTTCCATCATAGAATTTTTAGAAAATGTAGATGAATACAAATGACCTAAATTGCCACCCCCGTAACAGACTCCTGTTAGTATGGTGTCCCCTGTCCCAGTATTACGGGGGTGTGTCTGTGATGTGAGCATATGTGTATTTTGAGTGTGACCGTATTGTGCATATTAGTTTGCAATCTGATTTTTTCTTTTAATATATCAGGTGTGTCTTTTCATATGACAGTTTTCTCTTTTAACATCTTTTGTAAAGGTCACATAGTTTTTATTTTACAAATTCTCCCTTCTGGACACTTAGATTGCTTCTATCTTGCACTATGGTTTATACCTGTTATCTCCTGGCTTATTGATTACTAGCATTTCCTTTTCAAGTCAGAAGTGTCCCAGTTCGGGCGGCAAAGAATAATAGCTACCCTAATTATTAAGAAAAATGGTGGAAATGGATACTATTTAAATTTTGTGCATGTCTGTTAGTATGTCCTTGATGTAAACCTCTTAAGAATACAATGTCTATGGTAAACAGCATATGCTGTCAAAGGTACTTGATGCATGAGAACAAGTTGCCCTTTAGAAATGTTATAAGGAGACTATAACTTTGGCCAGTACTAATCACCCTGCTAAATATATATGTATGTATTTAAATATGTACTTCTGTTGACTTAGTTCAAAGTCATTTTGATCTTTAGTTAGTAGGAAAATAAGCATAGATATTATAGACTAGGAGGTGTTAAGGAGTGGAGGGCAGGGGGAGATAGTGTAGAATATGTTGGAGGTAACTGGAGAGTAGCACAGTTATAATCCTACAGGTACTTGGTGGTAATGATGATGTCAGTAATCATCATCATAATAGTGGCGGTTCCATTTATGGTGGGCTGAATATCTGCAATAAACTATTTACTTCTCAAAGCAACTCTGCAAATAAATGTTACGTTCCTGAAGAAAGAATGGAGGTACAGACATGTTGAATAAGTATATACAACTAGTAAGATGCAGAGCTGGAATCTGAACCCAGTGTATCCATTTCCAATACCTAGTTTCTTTCTGCTTGGCCAAGCTTCCTCCCTTGATTCTCTGATCTGCCTTATCTTTTGGATGTCCTCATTTTTTGCCATCAGACATTAAAGATGGACGAGGAGAGAGGTTGATAATGGGAGCCCATTGTCCAAATCCCCTGTGCTAAAAAGTTGCTATCCATGGTTATGTCTAGGCAAACTCAAGAAATCCACTTCACTTTAAGGGCTACCTGATTTTCCTTATGGATTGCTCAAATAGAACAATTTTCTTGTTAATTCAATAGTGTAACAAAGAGGCAAGATGATGGGAAAGTGCTGAGGTCATTGTTTGGCGGTCTTCATTAAATAGTTGAGTTTTTCACTTATTAGAAGACAAACTGAGAGTCTCTGTTGCTTTGATAATCAGAATATTAGAAAATAATTGTAGAACAGACAGAACAGATGTCATCGAAATTTTTTAAAAATCAGATACAATCACAAGCAAGCGTTTGTTAGACTCACACTTAACAACAGGTTGAAGATTTTGAAGCAGGGCATCAATTAGGCAATAGAAATAGATTTATGTGTGGAGTAATCCGACTTTGACTTATTTCATTGCATTTTGATGGAATATTTCCCGTGAAAAATTATCCTCCATTTACAGTCATTATCAAGTTAAATATTGTGTTAAAAAGGAGCCACTGAGTTATCATGTACAGAAAATGGTTGAAATGGGACCCTGAAATGGGACAGAGTTGAAGGGGAACTCTAAAATGAAAGTCATGTTATCTTTAGATGCGGCTCCTAGCCAATGACCTTCATGCTACTGCTCAACACTGGATAAGAATATGACACTCATAGCAATGTCCCAGCCATGGCTGCCCTCCCCAGCCCTCCTCATGACATTGTTGGAAAGTGCTTTCCTACAGATGAAAGCTGTACAGAATCTGGGCCCAGGGAAACTGCCTCATTTAAACCCATCTTATTGACACAGCCAAGGGAAGCTGAACCTCTCTAGACTGGACAGTGACTTGTGGGTCCTTCTCTGTGTTGTTGATTTTCCCTAAACAATGGGTCTACATTGATCTTGGACTGTTGTCCAGAGTGGATCAGTGATTTTCCCCTTTTCCTTCTCTTATACCTCTGTTTGCATCCTAGCAATGAACTGATTAGGTCCAAAGTTTAATATTTGACCTATGTTCTCTTTTCCCTCCCAGCTTTATGGACTCACAGATATTTTGTTCACTGATCTTGTCCCAATATTGACAGGTCTTTACACCCAAAGTGTCTCTGATTGTTGTCCCTAAGCTCCTCATTAACAAGACATTTCTGGCCTGCCTTTCCCTCTTCAAGATGCAGAATTACGGATCAGTCTTTTTTTTTTCTTTTTCTTTTCTTTTTTTTTTTTTTTTTTTTTTAGGAGTTACTGGGTTTTTGTGGGTGAGAGAGAGAGACTGAGGCTCAGGCCAGGGGTTGCACAGCTACACAGTAGCTACTGGGGGCAGGCAGGTAGCTTCAGTAATGGCAGGCCTTAGTTCCAGAATGGGATAGGATTTTTTATGCTTGGGCGTTCATGCATTTCTATGTTTTTAATATAATAATCACTTTGCTAAGTTACCTGTCTAGGTCTAAGCCAAAAGCATCTCAGGTTTTAGTCTCCTACTTTTATTTGAGCTAACTTCCTCATATTATTGCATATTATTGCAGATTTGACAAACTATATTATGTATTATCATAGTAATCTATGTATCTATCTTAGTTATCTTTTGCTGTGTAATAAAACCCCTTAAAACTTAGGGCCTTAAAACAACCATGATTTTTATTTCTCATGATTCTACAAGTTGGGCAAGGCTTGGCTGGCGATGTTTCTATGCCATCACGGTGCCATTCAGCTGCAGTTAGCTAGTGGCTGAGCTAGGGTGGGGACCAAGAAGGTTTCACTCATGTATCTGGTGCCTCAGGGCTCCTCCATATGTCTCCTTAAATGCAGCTAGCTTAGCCTTCCTCACAGTCTGATGGTCTCAGTATCACTGGGTTTCTTAGAGGATTGCCGGCTTCCAAGAGCACAGAAGTAGAAGTTGCCAGTCTTTCTTCAGGCTTATGCCTGGAACAGGCACATCATCACTTCTACCACACTACGTTAGCCAAAGCAAGTAAAAGGCCAGGTCAGATTCAAAGGGAGAGAAATAGGCTCCAGGTCTGAGTAGGAGAGTCGCTGAAGATGAGGAATTGTGGCCATGTTTGGAGACAATTATACTACATATTGATTTCTTTGTAAGCACCAATATTGTGCTACCAAACTGGTAATACCTTTTGGGTTCCATTGAACCAATATTTTTTAAGGCTTTGGATATCTTTACCTGGGTTCCTGACTAATAGTAATTTACAAATCAGATGGAGTCAAATTATAGCAATGCCAATTTCTCCCTCAGTGCTTTATCTTCCTTTAACAGAATTGAAACTCATCCACACACCCTCTAAAAAGAAATACTTACAGTCTAAGTGTTGAGTGACGATCACAACTGACCTACAGAGTTATCTTATGTACAGCATTTAGCTCTGCAAGAATATTCCTACATGGTATATGGCATTGTAGTGTAGCAGTGGAAAACAAAGCCTCAGGAACCAGTTGCCTGAGTTTGAATATGAACTTTGTCATATATGAGCTGTATAACCTTGAATAAGTTTCTTAAGCTCTTTGTGACTCCATTTCTTTATAAAATAAAGTCTTTATAAGTAAGACACAAGCATATAGCATTGTTATAAAGATTAAATGTGGTCAGAGCTATTGTAGACATATTAGTAACATACAGGATATGTCAACTATTGTTATTGACCAGGACCAGCCCTTTAGGGCAGGATGTGCGTGAGACAATTGGAACAGCCAAGGTACAAGGTCAGCTCTCATCAGTCAGTAGAATCTCGTGGGTTCTAGCCCACAACTGTGTCCCATCCTTTTTGCCTCATCCAGCTCACTGGTGGGTACATGGCACAGATGCCAGCAGTCTGGGCAACTCTTGATGTTGGTTTCACTTCCACATAAGATGGAGAGGGTCTGTAGTCCTTCGACGTTGTGCTAGAAGTATATCTCTGTCACTCAGGCTGTGATTCACAATTCTAGTCTCATGGTTATATGGCTAATGCCAGTCTTTTTGGTGTTACACCAGAGCACGGTACCAGGTGGTATGTGTCTCTCAAAAAGGTATCTAACCCTTAGCCCCTGTTGACGTTGTTTGACTCCAGGACCTGGTTGCTCTTTAGTTTTCCCTCAGTGGAGATCACAGACTCCGCACTGCACTCAAATTCACCACTGAGAATTCTAGCTTTGCATTCTCTTCCAAGGCTTATGCTCTTCCAAGCCCCAAGAAGGCCTTTTGGTGTCTGGAGAGCTGTCTCTTGGAGCACTAATTATAGCCTTCCTGGATACTTTGGATAGAAGCTGCTGTAAAATTCTTAGATTGGAGAAGGCTGCGAGTAGCAGTCCTGGGAATCCCTGTGGTACATCAGCTGCCCTCTCGTTAGTAGGTGGATCAGATGTAGGAGCTTTTCCTGACCTTGATAGGAATATCTCTGCTCAGCCTCATACACTTAACCCCAAGGAACTGAATACATAACGCTGGCCCTGGATTCTGTTCAGGTTAATGACCCATCTTCAGTCCCTTAGATAACTCAGTAAAGGTAAAAGTGTACTTTTTAGTGCAGTTTCACCTTCACTCATGATCACTGGTGTGTTGCATTAGCTACAGGCTGGTGGCTAGCTCCAGAGGCCAATATTCAGTGAACATGCCTGTGGCCAATTGCAGGATGTTAACATATCCCTGGGGCTGCATGGTAAAGACATCCCTGTGTCTTCCTTATCCAGCTGCTTAGCTGACTAGAAACCTTGACGACAACTTCCCTGCTTAAAAGAAGTGAAAAATACTAGCTAAACCATTGAAAAATATTTTAAAAGGTATTGGTGAGCTAGCAAGAAGCAAAGACACATAGAGGTCACAGACTAAATGGAAGTAGGTATTTGAGAGGTACTGTGGACCCATGTGGGCATTTGCCAGATTAGATGAACTTGACCCTTGATGTGTATAGGCATGGGACACAGATCCCTAAAAAAACCCCAAATGAGAAGCTCACTTCTTCTGTCCAAAGTGGGAAGTCCACTTGGAGACTCTGAATATCCTAAGTTAGGACTGCAAATGGTTACAGACTCAGGGTAAGGATGAATAAGCCCCAGGGGACAGTAAGAAACATTGTCTCCTCCCTTGACTGAATGGAAGGGAAATATTCTCCCACAAGTGTTCCTATATATGAATGTCCTCTCATAGGTTTGTAGCCCGAACTCTCACTATATGGGTGGTTTGAAAAACCTCACTTGGAAAATGGAGTTTTAAGTTGAAGTCAGTGTTGGTTGTACCTTGGGCACCTGGCAGAAGGAAACAAATCTTCTCTGGAGGAACTCGCCTGTAACCTAGGCCTCAAGGAATCCTTACAGATAGCATTCTGGGAAAAAAAAGAGCTTCTACTTTGAGAAGAAAATTACAAAACCACATATGGAATCAAAGCACTAAGAGCAAAAGCCTGAAAAACCAAGACAGCTGAAGCATAGCCGTAGTAGTTTCAGACATCAGAGCTATAAGGCGCAAATTATAAAATAAGTCTAGGGCGATAAACAAAGTGACTTAAAAAATAAGACAGGGGCATGAGATTTTAAATAATCACACAGATTTGACAAAGACCAAATACAAATTTTCAAGGTGAAAATTATAATAGTCAAAATTCAGCAATTCTATTTAACAGATTTAATAGCTGATTAGACATAGCTGAAAAGATTAGTCAACTGGAATAAATTTAAAGAAATTATCCACTAACGCAGTCTAGAGAGGCAAAGAGATGGGAACATGAGAGTTAGCAGTTATGAAGGATAGAATTGCGGAAGGAGAAAAGAGAATACTGGAAACAGACGATACTGAAAGAGATAATGGCTGAGATTTTTCCAAAACTGATGAAACTAAACAGATTCAGGAAACCCATTAAATCTTGAGGCGATCAAATTATTTTTTTAAGTTTATTTATTTATTTTGAGAGAGAGAGAGAGCGCAAGTGGGGGAGGGACAGAGAGAGAGAATCCCAAGCAGGCTCTGCACTGTCAGTACAGATTTAAAAAAAAAAAAAAAAAAAAAAAAAAAACATGCTTAGACACACCCTAATGCAAATGTGATATCAAAGAAAATATAATTAAAATAGCTAGAGGAAAAAAATGTACATAATTTTCTAAACATCAGCCCATTTCTAGGTCCTATTTGCTTTCCATATTGGTCAACAGAGAAACTGAATGTAAGTAGGCAAATTGCTACCCTTTTCTGGACCTTCTTGATTTTGTGTAGTGGTCTTAATTTTACCAGAGGAATTTCTGGTGAACATTTTAGAGAGCTCTGCAGACTTCAGTTAGGATAATCACAGTGACTTGCAAGTCCTGGGTGAGAAAACAGTTGTGTGTGAGGGTGGGGCATGGGGGGGGGGTGGACAGAAAGAGGGAGAGGGACACCTTTACTTGATCAATGGTCATTAAATAAGAATAGAGTCCCAAGCAGGGTCTGCAGTGTGAGTGCAGAGTCCCACATGGGGCTCAATCTCACGAGCTGCGAGATCATGACCTCAGTGGAAATTGAGTCTGATGCTTAACCGCCTAAGCCACTCAGGCATCCCTAAATAAGAGTGTTATTACTGCATGGATCAGACCTTTGTTCCAATTCTTTTCATATCCTTTTCTTGTATATGTGCACCACCATCCAAGAAATTTTGCTGTGTTAGGAGTGCTGTGTATTTTGTCAATTTTTAATACATCGTAAACCTAATCTGTAACTGGAAGCTGACAAACTACTTTAGAGGGTAGAAGAGGCTCAGAGCCCAGTTTGTTTGGATACAGACCCAGGAGCTGGAGGGCCAAGGGTTAGCTCTGGCGAGACCTCTGGGAGAGTCTGAGGGGAGCTGTGTGTCTCTCAGCACGTGGTCCCCAGGGCGCCTGGCTTATAGCTGCCTCCTTCCCTGTACCCTCTCTTGCTTTCCGTACAGCCCAGTCAGCAAGCCACGCTGTTCTCTGAAGCCCAGCTCACCCGGGGTGCAAAGACCTTCCCTTTAGGAAGATCCAAAGGAACGCCTCCTTTTTAAGAAAGGAGGGGATGAGAAGGAGATGGAAGACTGGGGGTGCACGAAGTAGCTTGTTGATGCACATATACTTCTCTTCATTGTGGTGTTGGAGACAGCTGGGAGATGGAGAGGAAAGAGGGGGAAGGGGATATTCCAAAGGAAAAAACCTAAGAATGAGACATTGCTCGTAGTGTAAAGAAATACAGCTTTCAGTCCAAATCCTCCTTCATGGAGATCTCTAATCATAAGCTCTATATTTAGACTAAGGGGGGTTATTCAATATTTATCATATATTTAATGGACTTCTATTATATCCCAGGCACTATTCTAAAGAGTGGGGGATATAATAGTGAAAAAGATAGACAAAAATGCTGACCTCACAGAGCTGACAGCCTAGCGGGGGAGCCAGAGGGCAAGCCAATAGTTCCTGGTAGCTGGTAAAGGCTGCAGAGATGAGGCAAGTGGGGAAGACGAAGGAGGGGCTGGGGAGCAAAGGGTGGCTCTTTTCGGGGTGTTCATGGGAGGCCCCAGAGGCAAGGTGACAGGAGCAGAGCTCTGCAAAAGGTGGTGGAGTGCCGGTCCCCAGGTGGTGGGCAGGCTTGCTTCATATTGGACGGAAGCCCATACAGCCCCTCCGTAGCATGGAGACGTCAGCATGCCCTGATGGTGGGTCCCCAGCTCCAGGCAGGCACTGCTGAGCCGGGGATATCCCAAACATCGCCCCAGGTTGGAGAGAGTGGAGAGACACTCTTGAAGGCTGGCTGGCTGCAAAAGCTGGGGTCGGGGGGGGACAACCATGGAAACCAGGCCCTCGAGCTGAATCCATAACTGGGTGCCAGCTCAAGTGTGAACCACAGCACAAGGAACTGCTATAATTTGCGAACCTTGAACCAAGCTGAGCCCCAAATTAATTTTTTTTCCACTGAGCTGAGCATTCAACCAAGGATTTTTCAAAACAGCAACACCTAGTAAGCCAGTCTGAACCAGAACCAAGCCTATTCATTTTCTAAAAGTATTGAACTGGAACAATATGGGAATATTAAAGTATCTTTCAAACTAAACCAGAATTGAACTGATCATTCACAAGTGCTCAGCTTGAGATGGGAAAAAAAAAAACTTTTGGAGAGACAATTTTGTGTATATTAAATGTCTGGCTTGAGAGTCCACTGCCCGTGACCTCTTTTAAATTGTAATCTTGGGTTTAATTCTTACATTTAATTTTTTCATTTGTGCATTTTATTTCCCTGCTTTTTCAACATGTTCTTGACAACAGGAGCCCCATTTTGTATTGCCCTGTGATCTCAGCACAATTCTGGTACATGATAGGTGTGTGGGTGTGTATAGGTGTGTGTGTGGGTGGGGAGTAGGAGGGGTGGGCCAGTGGCATGAAGCCACTAAGAGATTGAAATTTATTTTTCAAGTCAGAGGAAGCCAGGGGAGGGTTTTAAGCAGGGGGCAGTGTGCCCAGATCTGAGTTTCAGAAAGATCACACTGTAGGGCAACAGTGTTGAAAAGGGGCCGGGCCGGAGGGGAGGCAGGGAGGCAGGTCAGGAAGTGATTGTGGTCATCTGGATTGGAATCCTGGCTTCACATTTCTTTGCCTTGTGACCTGGCACAAGTCATATTTGTCTGTGCCTCAGTCCCCTCTCTTGTGGAGTGTGGAAGCTAATCGTGCTCACTCCATCATGTGTTCATGGTTTACACGACACATCACGCGTACGGTGTGGAGAGCTTAAAAACAGTGCCCGACAGTAATTGGCACCCAATTAATTTGTATTAGTGGGCAATGGAGAAAAAGTAATAAATAGGAGGCACATGTAGATAGTAGAATCAATGGGTTTGTATATAGGGAAGAGTGAGAAAGGGTTAAGGATGAGTCAAGTTTCTGATTTAGGCAGCTAAGTAGATGGTGGCCACAAGAGTGTAGGGAATTTGGGAAAGGACCCAGGTTGGAAGGCAGTGCTTGAATGTACTGAGACAAAGGTGCCTTGGTCTCATATATCTGAGTATTAACAGAGCAGCAGAGGCTGTAACTGGGTACAGACATGCGAGTCATTTGCAGAGCCCCTGGGTGTGTTGAACTCCCCAGGGAGAGGATACAGAGTGAGAAGGCTAACATTCAGGGGAAGGCTGATACTTCAGAAGCAAATTAAAGAAGGCAAAGCTATAGAACAGAGGTTGAGAGAGCCCCTGAAGAGGTAGGAGGCAAACCAGGAACGAAGGGGAGTCACAGAGCCCAAGGAGGGAATTCCAAGTAGGTCATGATCATCAATACCAGATTTCAGTGGTGACATGGCTTCATTGGCCCCCACTAAGATGGTTTCTCTGGAGGGAGTAGGCAGATTCCAAGGGGCTGAAGAACAGCTGGGAGGGGAGGGGTGGAGAGGGCATGGGTAGGCAACTCTTTCAAGAATCTTGGTCATAAAGATGTGGGAGCAGATACAGATTCTCAGAGTTGCTTTCCCTGAATTAGGGTTTGGATTTTCTGGCCAAACTGGGGGATGTTATAGAAGTGGTCCAAATCTTCACCTGGCTGATGTCTCTGCATCCTCTGAGGAAGACGTACCCCTCTCCCAGTCTCTCTGTTGAACCAGTATGGCAGGAACATGTTGTCTCCCTCCCTCTCTCTCTTTTCTTCCCTCCCTCCTTCCTTCCTTCCTTCCTTCCTTCCTTCCTTCCTTCCTTCCTTCCTTTGTAAAATACAAGGTCCACAAAGGCAGACATCTTTCTTGTCTGTTCCCTTCTGTTTTCCCCTCACTAACTAATGTCTGGCATTAAGTTGGCATTAATTCCTGTAATTCACTTTATCACACAGGGCTCCCATTGTGGGATCCAGGACAGAAATTTCCCTCAGGCTTTTATTCCAGGCATGATTTTCCCTGAGCAGTGGAAATGTTTTCATCACATGGACATTGTGCCTCATTTCATGTTTCCCTCTGATTATGTTCCTCTCTTTGAGGAACTGAGTCAAATTTGCATCCCATTTAGCAGATGATAGGACATTCAGGCATGTTTTTGTGTGAATTCATTCAACACATCCCTAGCTTCAGTTTTATTTTTCTGTCACTTTATTTTTTCATTTCCCTGGTTTCCTCATTTCCTAATATTTATTTTCTTAGCCTGAATGCATCTTTCCAAGTTTCGTCAAATACTTTCTGAAACAAAGTGTGTGTATACATCAATAATGGGAAAGATAGGGTGGTAACTAGAAGAAGCTGTGAGGAATTCACTTTGGAGGCTTAAGAGAAATGAAGTGGGGAAGGGGCTGAGATAATAGGTAAAGGGAGGGGATGTGATCCACAGCTCCATTGGGTTTCCAAGGGATTTCAGCCTTGTTGGAGACAAATCAGAGACACAAGGAAGAGAATAATAATATAACAAGGCCATACGAGCGTACGTCACCATAAATGGTTCAGGTGAGGAGGTATATGGGTATCAGGAAAGATCATCCTATGTGACTGGCATGTTCTAGAAGGCTTCTTGGAAGACATGGGACAAGAAGAAATGAAATCTAAATAGTGCAGATAAACCTTATGTTCACTGAGAAAGGATTGTGAATGGCAGTAGCTAGTGAACCAGGTGGCTGGGCATCTGGATCAACCCATTCTGGGAAAGAGGCACCCACTGGAATTAGGACTATGACTTGTAGGGGTCAATTTGTAGACCACCATTTGGAAGCTCAGAGGTGGGTGTCTCTGTCAAGGTCAGAACAGCACAAGACAAGTTCTCTCTTGCTTGACTGCTTGACCTGCCTTTCCTGGCCAAGGTTTTTGGATAAGCATACTCATTCCTGCCCATTCTGATCTGCTGTCTACGCTGACCTCAGTGTCAGTAGAGAGGGCAGGCTGGATTGAAATTCTACTTAAGGCTCAGAGAGCACACCTTCCTTGCCGATTCATCAGTCAGCAATAAATAGAACTTCTTGACAGTTTTAAATTTCCTGCCAGGAGCAGCTGGTCAGTGTTCCTCCAGAAAAGCAGTCTTGGGGAAGTTTTATCAGCATCTAGCTAGAGAATGTATTTTTTCTGTCTCCTCCCTTTTCCATCTCTCCCCTCCCCTCCCCTCCCCTCCCTGCTTCTCCCCTTCCCTCCCCTTGTCCCTTTTACCTTTAAAGATTCTGCTCCTCTTGGGTCCCTAGTCACTGAAAATTAATTTAGGGACAAGAGAAGGCTTTCTCTGCACAGCCTGCTGAGTTACTCATTACCGTCTTTAAGATTCAAAAAGCAACTCTCTTTTTCAAGGTTCTTTTAATGAGCCATTTCAGCATCGGACTTCCAATTTTCACCCCTGCCAGACAACAGCCGCTGGGAAGGCCTGGAAAACCAGTCTCGCTTCCAGACACTTGCAGCTACTGGGCCACAGGAGCGATATAATTATTCCCCATTAGTGCTCTGTGAAAGTGCAGATGGTGTGCAGAGGCCTGATGCTGTTTGGCTTGCCTTTTTCCCTCACTGAAACATTTTGGTTTATGCCCCTTCATTTCAGAAAACAAGGGTAAGGCCTGGCTCAGTGTGTTTACCAATCTCTCCTGCTGGACAGGTTAATATCAGAGTACAGTGTAATAAATTTCCTATACGGAACCTATAATTACTTATTTACCCAGGCATATGAAGATACATGTTAGCCTCCAGCAGGGAAACGTGTTAATCAGAACTCCCTTTGCTGCTGCAGGAAGCACACAGTCCAAGAACATCCGTTACCTGAAACCGAAGGCAGAGCTGAAAAAGAACCTGGTGATAATTTTATCACTGATCACCAACAAGACCATTAAAACAGAAATGTAGCTGTCATCTAGGGAGGAGATTGTGGGCCTTCACTGGGCTCAGTCTGCCCCTCCACCAAACCCTTTTTGCTTTCTTTCCACTTTTCCCTAGCTCCACCTCTGTTTGAGATTAGAAGTATTTCTGACATGCTGTGCAAATATATGCAAATTCGATGTGAGTTCTTGTCAACTCCACTTTGCCCAGTTTGGCTGGGCTGCTTTTGCAGCATTGGGCGGCTGGCCTCCTGGAATCACAGCAATATGGCCCATGCACCCCATGCCAGGGGCCATTAGCAGCCTTGATGAGTCGGATTAAGGAGCTCTGATGGGTCCACGGTCTCTGGGTGTTATACCGGGCTCTTAGGGTGTGGAATGGCACTAGGTGATGTCAAAGGCAGGAGGGAAAGAGCTGACTTTCACTGATATTTACAATATCTGCTTGGTTTCTGAGTCTTACTTTCATTTTTATGCAGCCATCGTGGAAATTTGCTATTCTGACAGGAACAATTATTTGATGACATCCTTATTCGTGTGTCTCTTTCAGAGCTGGTCTAACAAGCCAGTGATCACTGCTGAGACTATCCAGAGGCAGTCATGCTGATGTGTGAGTGACTGGATGCAGAGATACCATGTATAGATACACATTAAGAGTGCCATCATGACAAGGTCAACATCTCACTTGCATATGAATTCCAAATAACCATTATGTGGCTCCAAATATGGACATCCTCAAGCAACTGGAAATTTTTCTCTATTTTCTTGAGGTCGTCATGGGCCATCTTCCTCTCCTTTTGCTGAGGTCTTTCCCTCCCCTCTTCACTCACCTTGATTGCCTGTTCTTTGTAGCTGGAGGTGAGAGGAAGAGTGGGTTCTGGTTAGGTGGGGGCCAGAGGAAAAGTTGCAGGTAACTAGAAGAGAATTCTATGTACTCACGTGACTACCATCACCTTCAAACACAGCTCTTCTTAAACCAGCCCTGCTAGAGAGCAGGGGATCCTTAGTGGAATCTGCAGTCTTACCTTTCTTGCATATACATCACTGTGCAAACAGTAAAAAGATGAATGTTGGACTCCTTTGGGACTTTTATGTAATTGTCATAACTAATTAAGAGTCATAATTATTTCCCACTTTGGAACAAAGCTCTTTGTAACACTCTACTTAGTATGCCACGTGTGGAATGCATATGAATAAATTCCTGTTGCTCCCCACCCTGAAGCTGTCCAAGTAAGAAATAGCTCAAACACACCTTAACCCCCTGCATTTAGAGTGTGTGCCCTAAGGACTCACTAATGGTTCTTGAGAAACATAATCTCTGCAAATGTCTGAAAGAGAAGTGAATGGTTTGAAGAGCTCAGCAGAACCCCGGGAATAAAGATTTCTCTAAACCACACCCTGTTGAAATGCATAGCTGTTAGCTGGAAAAGGATCTGTACTCTGGGTGCCTGAAATAGGCCCCACCCTGACATTACCATTAGAAAGACATCACTTAGCTCAGTGGTCAATTACAGATGACAATTGTGTCCAATTTTTAACATTAAACTGGTGCAGGAGTCTTCAGCTACTAAGAGTCTAAAACCATCATTATTTCCTTTTGCATGACATCGAAATATGCATTTCATGTGTCTCTTGACTGGCAACAAAACGTCCCTCAGTAGAACTTTGGTTTCCATTACCTGTGAAAGAAAGAGCAAGCCACTTCCAACTGGTGTCAGTTGATTCTAGCTTGGGCCCTGGTTCCAGAGACTCTGAGTGGTGACTGCCTATTTTTTGGACACTCAAATACTCCTTGGGCTTGAAGCCCTGAAGAAAGACCATCTATCTCTACCAGCTTCAAAATGTTCTTCCTGCAGGTGTCCCTTATTCACCCTTAGAAGAGTCTGCCTTTCCCGATAGGCTCTCACACATAAGTTTCCCCTCAGATGACTGTAGGACTCTGGTCCTTGTCAATTTTAGCTGTGATAATGGCATTTTGTGTGACATATTTTCCTTGTGTTTACACATTACCTAGAATTAAAGCAACCACTTAAAAGAATTAATCAACATTTGGTGAGTCGTTGTCATACCCATAAAGTTCTAGCACAATGGAAAAATACATATCCAGTTGTTGAACTCATTTGTTGAACTGTGTAAAATAATTGTTTTTGGTGTGAAAGAAAAATAATTGTTGCACTTGGATGGCTCAGTTGGTTGAGTGTCCAACTCTTGATTTCAGCTTGGGTCATGATCCCAGGGTTATAGGATCAAGCCCTGGGCTGGGCTCAGCACTGAGCATGGAGCCTGCTTAAGTTTCTCTCTCTCCCTTTGTCCCTCCTCCCCTGCCCTGCTCCCCTGTGTGCTCTCTCTATATATATATAATTTTTAAAATTATAAACAAAAGAAAAACAATTGAAGTGCTTCATGGGTTCCCCAAAGGAACTTTCTGTGTACTGCTTAGCCTGTATTTGTGGTGAAATCACCTCCATATACCTCTTCAGATTTGCTGAAATATCATCCAACTAATTCTCTGTTATATGCTAATAAATAGGTATGTAAAAAGGACCAAACTTTATTTATATGCATATATGATATCTAAACTAGTTACTAGAATAATATTATGCAGTGCTCAGCAAGATGTGAAAAGGGGTGGGGCAGACCAGAATATTCTCTATTGGGTAAGACCTTAACACAGACAATGAGGTCTTTAACAACTGGGAGTCTAAAGATAAGGAAAGGTAAAGACAGAAGTCCCTATCATGCTGCTTGGCAGGGTGTAGGTCTCAATAATGATAGGTAACATTTATGAATGCCTACAGATACCAGCTGCTCTGAACATTTTACATGTGTTTTCTCCCTTGAATGATTCAGATGTAGGCACTGAGAATTGAAAAGATAATGGCACAGTAAATGGCAGTGACACAGCTAGAAAGTCCCAGGGTCAAGGTTAGGACCCCCCCACCCCCCCGCCACTGCCAAAATCTGCACTGAAATTCTGACTCTATCTATCTGGAGTTGGATCATATTTCACAGCTTAAAGACATGATCCCCACGAACCTGCTTTCACTGCAGACACAACCTGGAGGCTCCCTGGTCACCCACATCTCTGACCAATTAACTACAGATTCTGGTGTTCCTGTGCCTCTCTTAGGTTTGATAACTCACTAGAGTAACTCCCAGAACTCAGGAAAGTTGTAGACTACGATAATAGTTTTATTATTATAAAGGATACTAATCAGAACTAGACAAAAGAGATGCATATAGGGTGAGGTCTGGGAGGGTCACAAACACAAAGCTTCCATGTACTCAGAATGTGGCACTCTCCTGGCACAGTAACCAGGAATCTCCACTGAGCTTTGGTTCCAGAGTTTTTATTGGGGTTTCCTTATGCAGACAGTTGGTTGAATTATTGGACAAATGATTGAATTCAATCTCGCCCCACTGCCACCCCACCTCTTCTTCCCAGTAAGGAGGCTAGGCCATACCACCAGGTTCTAAACCCTAATCCTCTAATCCCGAGGCTGGTCTTTGGCACAACCAGCCCCCATCCTGAAACTATCCAGGAACCTTGCTGAGAGCCACTTCATTAGCATAAACTCATGTGTGGTCTGAGGTACTCACCTTGAATAATGGACAGGTCTGTCACTTAGGGGAATTCCAAAGGTTTAGAGGCTCTCTCCCAGGGGCCAGGACAAAGGCCAGCCAAATTTTTTATTATAGAACACAGCCTAACTGCAGAGACACATTACAGCCTACAGAAGCCTCTCTGCTCCTTTCTTTCCCTGGGCCCTGCATCAAGCCTCTGCAATGTGCCTCCTGGCTGAACAAAGACTTCTGTTTCTGAGCCCTGGCCAGGTGGGTAAGGAGAAGGGCTACCCTCTGAGAATCAGATGCTGAATGCTCAGGATTGGATCAAGTTTCCTAATGAAAGATGTAGATTTCCCCTACAAAGACAGGAAGCCACCCATTTGGACAACAAACTTTTCTACTTTTAAATGGAACAAGCTGCAAAAGCTTTTCCCAGAGACCAAGTGCACCACATTCTTAGGTGCAAGAAAAACCATATTTATATGCCACAGAGGGCAGTGCTGGGCTATCTGCTATCAGCAGCTGGGAGCCCCGGAGCCCCTGGTCTACCATTTTGAAGACAGAAATGTTGGTGAAGGGGGTGGGGCCACAGACAGCCTGGGGCAGAGAAATGCCTGTTGACACTTCGTGTCCACTATTACCAGCCCAGATGCCTTGGACCATGGGACCCAGCTCCTAGGTACAGCACTCTGGGTGCTTGGATTAGCCCTTGAATCCACAGGCTTCTCAGCTTCCCAGGAGAGGGAAGACAGATAGGGAGGGAGAGCCTCCTAGAAATCTAGAGTGACTGTGTAGTGCAGGAGAGAGGGAGGAATCAGAAACTGCTGGGGAGGGTCCAAAGATGGGAAACCAGAAATAACTGTTTTCAGAATCTTCCCTGATCACTCTATCTTCTCCCCAGCATGATTTATCCCCTCTCACCTCCAGGCTTCTGCTTGACAGCCCTGAGGCAGACCGACTCTCATCCTGCTGTGATGGGGGTTGGGGAATGAGCAGCTTAATATGTGTTGCCTGGATATGGAAAAAAAAAAAAGTCCCAAACCTTTCTGATTGTTAAAATAATATATGAGCATTAGAGAGAAAGTGGAAAGATGTGCAGAGCAGAATAAAATTCCTAAATGCTGCCCATTCTATAACTCAAAGAGAAAAACTTGATAAATTTGCTATTTTCCCATCTAAAACCAATGCCAACCTAACCTCAAACACCACACATACTCACACACACATGTACACGCAGGCTCACACACATCCACACATGTGTGAACATGCATGCTTACAAGAATGCATGCACACCTACATGTATATGCCCACACATATACCCCCATATGTGTACACACACTCACATGCACATGCATTTATACATGCACACACTTCCATATGTGTTCATACTTGTGTGCACATGTACACTCATACACTCACACATGTCTCCTATTTGATTACTCATTGTCTGAACATGGGAACCAAATACATTCAGAAATGGAGCCATGCTTATAATCATATTTCAAGAATTTTACTTACATTATATTGTAACTATGTTTGCATTCCTCATAATTCTTTAAAAAATAAAATTTTGGATAGTTGTGGCCTTGAGCAAATCTCTTAATTGCTTTGACTCTCAGGTTTTTCGTTTGTAAATAGGCATAGGGATCCCCGCCTTACAGACCAGATGATAGGAGGTCTTAATGAGATGGGAGGTGAGGAGGCACTGACACTGTGCAGGTGGTCAACAGATGACACACTGCCATTAGTGTGTCACCGTTAGTTCCATGTCTGACTCTGTCACCATTGTCTCTGACAGTTTTATCCTAACCCCATTTTGGCTCACCTGTCTGCAGACACCTGTCCAGGTGCTGAAGCATCTAGGTGGAAAATGCCACAAAAGTATAGAGGAGGGAGGCTCTCAGGAGGTTGTTGGCCATGGGTGCAAGGAGTGTCATCCAGGATGGGTAGGAAAGAAGTATTTCCCAACCAGTAACTTTAATTTTTAAAAATCTGTGTATGCCCCAATTGTGACTGAGAGGCCCCTCAGCACCATTGCTGTGGATCAAATGAATGGGCTCATGGTCAAGTCGGTTGGTCATAACAGCTGTGCGCACAGCCCTAGTACACGCAGTCAAGTAAGTGTAACAGGTTATTTGAATTTTGACTCCTTGAAAATTAGCCATGATGGTGACTTAGACTGCTCTACAGTATTAAATTCTTTTTGTTCTTGGTTTTACTTTGTTTACTACCATAATAGATCTGGTAACATGGGTAAGGCACATTGATGTTGAAATGTGTGAAATGAATGAAGAGCATAAACATGATGATAATTCTTCAAATGTGCTTTGAGATGATCTTTATCTGATTGCACATTGCAGTCATTGGATTGTCACTCATGCGTCGTGCATCAGGGTAGCTCTCCAACTCCAAGAGCCATTGTTTAAAAAGAGAAAGTAAAGCCATGATTATATTCAGTTGGGCTTTTCATTTATTCAGAATAAAGAGTATCTTTATCCAAAATATGTTATTTGCAGATATGCTTAAAAAGAAACTCTGAAAAGAAATAAGCCTCCTTTATCTCATTATCTAAAAGGAAAACACAAGAATTATAAAAATTAATGAGTTTACTTTTAAAGTGCACATTGCAAGAATTCTCTGCATCACATCATGAAACAGGGTTTGGTTCAGATGTGGCCATGAATTTTAATATATATTCAGTCCCCAAATCAAACTTGATATATTACAACACTTTGAAATTTATTGTCAACAAATCACGTTTTTCTTACATAATTAATCTAGAGTAAATTAAACTTTGTGCATCACTTGGTAAATGCAAATATGTACAAATTTGACTACATATTATGAATATTATTAAATACGATTGAAAGTAAAATTTATAATGAATTCTTTAATAGTATACTGATCTCAATGAGATATTTTAAACTTAAAATCAGTTCTGTATGATATTCTAAACACAAATGACTAAATGGCTTTTAAAATTCTGGAGGCAGTTGGTTAAGATTATATATTACTGCAGGCAGCATTCATGAGTCAGGGCATGAAATGCTGAGAGGGGGCTCCGGAACTCTCCTGACAAGCCTGTGGATTGAACATCCAGAGTAGTGTTATAGGTAGGCGGTGGTGGTGATTAATGTTTCCTCAAGTAGGCATGTTAGGGTTGGGGGCCATTTACTGTCTTGGCAAATAACAGCAAACACTTATTTAGTGCTACTATGTGCCAGGCATCATTAACCACGCACTTCTTAGTATTAGCTATTTAACTCTCTCAGCCATTGTCTGAGGCAGGCACCATTCCCAATGTCATCCTCATTTTATAGACAAGGAAACTGAGACACAGCAGTCCAAGCCAGGTGATGACTGAAACGCAGGCTGTCTGGCTACAGACTCCATACATAGAACCACTGTGCCACATGCTTGTCATAAAGCCCACAGACTCATGGTTGACCTCTCATGTGTGGCTTGTCATTTTTCCTCAACTTCAACCCCAAGCCCTCAGCCCGAAATCCAATGCCCTTGCCAGGGATATGAAGTTCGTCCTGTGTTAGCCTGGGCTCTGTCCTCTCGTGAGGGAATTAAGCTGTTTCTTGACCAAATGTGTCTGGGGATAAGTGTGTGAGTCAAGAATAATTATATTTCTTCATTCTTGCCTCTACAGTTCTGCACTTTTCAGGAGCTGCTACTGAGCTGTAACAAATACAAAGCATATAGATACTGGCATAAGTACTATACCATTTCCTGGGAGAAGAGGCCTAGTGTAACTGGGACTGGCATAGCACACCACCCCAGCCCAGCAGTGGGGAAGATTGAAGGGATTCTAGAAGAGATATTTATTCAGAGACAAGGGCACCCAAAGGATGGGAGTAGGGCATGGCCCCTCTTTCTTGGCATTCTCTCAAGACCTCTTAATAGCTCTAGTCCTCTCCATATAGATATATTCTGGTTGTCCTTGATGGTTTTGGTTTGTCTTTGTGGAACTACCTCAGGCAGAGCAGAGGTTGGGGACCCCAGGTTAGAAATCAGGCTGGGATGTGTGTTCTCCTCTTTATCAACTGTGTGACTTGAGGTGACCTCTCTGAGCCTTTGTGATCTCACCTGTATTCTTGGGTTAATGATAATTTTTACTTAACAGGGTTATTGTGAAGATTATGCTTGTGAAATACCTGGCCCAGAGTAATTACAAAGAGCGCTGTCACATACTTGTGTTCATTGCACTTAGTTATTTGTTGTCAACAACATATCTATACCTATACTACAACACATCCTTATACTGTAACGTGTCCATATTTGTATGTAGGATGCATACATGTATTTCTTCTTTTTTATCCCCCTGGGTGCCTAGGAATCTTAGACTTACTGATTAATATCTTTATTACAAAAACTTGACTGCTTATAGCCTACTGCAGACCAGAAGTGTTACTGATAATGTAAACAGTCAGCCAACACATATTTGGTATGGTATATGTATTATGTACTGTATTCTTACAATAAAGTAAACTATAGCAAAGACAATATTAAGAAAATTTTAAGGAAGAGAAAATACATTTACAAGATTAGGCTGTATTTATTGGAAAAAATGCCTCATATAATGGATCTGTCCAGTTCAAATTCAAGTTGTTCAAGGGTCCACTGTAGTAGCTATAATTGTAGTGGTCATTGTCTCCCATCAAGATCATTTGCTCAGTTTTTTAAAAAAAAATTATTACATTTATTTATTTTTGAGAGAGAGCACAAGTCGGGGAGGGGCAGAGAGAGAAGGAGACACAGAAACTGAAGCAGGCTCCAGGCTCTGCACTGTCAGCACAGAGCCCGATGTGGGGCTTGAACTCACAAACCATGAGATCATGATCTGAGCTGAAGTTGGATGCTTAACCAACTGACCGAACCAGGCGCCCCATTTGCTCACTTCTTAGTGTCAAGTACCAGCTCTGGTTACCCTGATAATGGCCTGCCCTGTGACTTTGGCAAACCACCAGTGGCAGGTGGGATTCTGCTAATGTCTCCACCACATCCTCAAGGCCCCTTCCAGCCTGCTGTCCCTCATTCTCTGTCATCTGGCCACAGTAATTGCCTGAGGGCAGTGGGTGAGCAAGTGTGAGCTGCTGACCAACTGACACTTAGCAAAACTCTTATTTATTGAATGACCATCTCTCCAACTAGAATGTGACCTCCCAAGAGCTGGGACTGTCACTGCTGTATCCCCAGCAGCTAAAACAATGCTTGGCACATAGCGTACACTCACTAAATGTTTGTTGAATACTGAGCAAGTGTTGACTCACTCCCACTGGTCCTCCCCAAGCACCTGTCTCACGAATGCCTTTGTTTCCACTTCCTGGGGCCAGGCCAGCCCACAGAGGCTCACTTCTGTGCCCTGTCTTGCTTACCAGGCTTTTGGGGGGAGTGAAATTCTCAGAGTCATTATCATTGGTAATTTTTCACAGGTCTCCTTAGAGAGCTGTGAGTTGAGGAGGGCTATACATTTCTGACTAACTCAGCTTCTCAGCATACAGCTTATTGCTGGGGTCTGAGTAGCAGGCTCTGCTTAGTCTTTGGTAGCAGAAGGACACCTATACTCTATACCAGAGTGGAGAGCACTACCTCGGGCTGCTGGTCAGCCTGAGGAGGAACAGCCTGGGTGTTCAATATGAGGCCTCAATATGAGGCAGAAAAGCACCTACAAATGGTAAGAGAGTGTTTGGGGGAAGGGGAGTGCAGCTGACTGATATTTCCTATTCTGAATATTCTCCCACTGCACGCAAAGGACATAGAATGTCAGTGCTGGGGGCTTGTCCACAGACAAGTAGGTCAGCAGTTCTCCAAATTTTTTAGCTGGCCACACTTTGAGAACCTCCAAGCTGGGTGTTCTACCATTATGTACAAGTACTTCATAGAAAAAAAACCCAGTGTGTGTTGTGGATGATCTGCTCTCTGCCTCCAAATGTAAGTCTATTCTCCTTCAACGAGCTGTGATGGGCCAATGTGACATAACCTTCACCCTCTGCTGGGGCATCTTAGTGTGGCACCTGGTACAGGTGGACACACAGTGAATGCTTATGGGGCAAATGAGTGAATGACAAAAAGTGAAGGGAGGGAGAGAGGAGTGGAGAATTATTTCGTATGGATGATGTCAGTGCTAGTTTAAAATCCCCTGAAATTTTATAGTAGCAAAATATTAAAAAGAACCCGAGTGTCAACCTTGGGGGTCTGATTGAGTAATTGCATAATGCAGTACAATGAAGCAGTTAAAAAAAATGCAGACGTTCTCTATGTACTGCTATAAAGAAACTTCCAGATATTAAATGCAAAAAGCAAAGTCACTTTGGTGTGTGTGTGTGTGTGTGTGTGTGTGTGTGTGTGTGTGTATGTGTGTATGTATGTGTGTGAAACTACTTTCATGAAAAAAAATGGTAGGGGGGACAGAAAAATAAGACCTATATGTTTACATATGTCATAGAAGCAAAAGAAACTCTGAAAAACTACATAAGGCCTAATAAAAGTAGTTAGTTTTGGGGGGGATCTGGAGAGTCTGATAGGGAGAGGAGAGGAGACTTTTTATCATATCTGCATTTTATGCCTTTTATAATTGATGTGCTTGGAAAATGTATTATTCCTTCAAAAAATGTAAGTTCCTTAAGTCAAGACTACATTCTAGTTGAATTTTCGTTATCTGGTGCCCAGCATAGCACATGACTGGAGCTCTCCCTCAATCATGACAAAATTGATTTCCTAATAGAATCTGATCCTTCTCATTCTAGCCAAATCTACCTCATCTGAATTGTTGCTCTCCACTTACAAGAGAGAAAAAGAAGATGGCCTGGCTTGAAGGACATGCTTAGTTACCGATACATCTTTTCACTTCTCAGCTGGGGTGAATTATACTATTGATCTTCAAATTTGTGGACAGTTTTCACCTTCAAAACTATTCAGTTTTACAAGTAAATGGTTTTAGCTGTCAAAAAATTGATAAAATTCAAGTGTGGATACGACTTGCCATGCTTTCTGCAAAGATGCCTAGTCAGAAACCAGTTTGTTTTAATACCTTTTCTCTCTCTGTCCTTTGCACCTCGAGCTTTCTTTGAAAACCTATCTGTTCAACATCTTTCATGGGTGTGACTTTAGATGAAGAAAGTCAGATACATGTGTGGGTGTGTAGAAACCACTGATATGTCCATAAGAGTCTGCCCTTCCTTTCTCCCTTTCCCTCTTTCTCTCTCTATGTTTGGGAAAGAATGGTAAATTATTGCACTATAAATGTATTGGCATAATAAGTGGCTGATATTCTTTAATAACAATTGGTAATTTCCCGAGCCATTATAATCAGGCTTTAACATATTAACTCAGTGAAGACTTGATCAATGTCTTTATTGAAAAAATATGTTACGACCCAGCACATTTCCATCCATTACAGTGTTCTTGGTCAATAATCATAATTTTTATTGTAATTATTGAAAGCTCGTTTCCCCTCTTGTGCAGAAGATTGTGAATGTAGAAGTACGTGATTGTGCGGGATCAAGGTGTCATCTGTAATAGCACATTCAGCCAAATTTATGTCCCTCTCCAATTAGGGGACAATCAAGCTCAAATTAATTTAGCTCTCAGCTACTAATGAGCAACAGCAAAATCAGCTCACTATAAAAATTGTTATTGAATTTTATTTCCTTCAACTTGATGCACCTCAGTGCACTGGGAGGTAATGCCGGCTTGAGGTCTGGGGGTTAGGGACCTTGGGGTTGTCTCACCTGTTCTGTCCGTGGGCTTCCTGACAGCTTGGTCCCCTAGAGGACCAACACCTAATGAGTTGTTAGGGGTCCACAGAGATGGGCTGCTTTTACACACTCAGCCTTCCCGGCTGCCTTTTGAGTGAATTCTGTGGTCTAGACTGTCATCCAATGTAAATAGAATTCAGGCCAAATTTGTAACTTAAAATTTTCCAGTAGCCATGCTTTAAAAAAGGTTGGAAAAACAGGTGACATTAGTTTTGATATATTTTATTTCATTCAGCAGATCCAAAATATTATTTCAATGTGCCAAAAATATAAAAATATTCATGAGCTAGCTCACGTTATTTCCTGTGCCAGGTCTTCAATATTTGATGTGTAATTCCCATTTGCAGTATTTCTCAGTTCAGCCTGGCCTCAGTTAAGGTGAGAGATCGCTACGTGTGGCTGGTGGCTGCCACACTAGACAGGGCCAGGCTGAGTGAATTTCTTCATTTGTAACAAAGATTACTCTCCTCATTAGGGTTTGCGGGTTGGGGGCGGGCATGCCTTGGGTGCTCAGTGGCAATAAAGAACACACACACACACACACAAAACACACAAGCACGAGAAGATACTACATTTTCATTTTTACTATTAGTCTTGCAAGTCATTGGCAAATTTACAATCTCTGTGAATTGGCTTACAGCTCCTGTCACCATCTACCTTCTACGCTAATAAAGGCAGAATAGATCCTCATAAACATCCTGTTTCCTCATTATCAGAGCTTGGCTTCACCCATTGTGGTCTCATAAAAAATAAGGTTTTGAAAAAATATCAGTATTATTTGTTGCTATGAAAAATGCACATTTTTTTTTGATGCCTGACTCTGGTGCTTTTGCTTTGACATCAAACAGAGCATGAAGCATATTGGCAAATATATGTTTGGGGAATAAGGAGCCGCTGAGTATTTTATCTCACTGGCAGTGTTCCTGAAGAAAGCACAGACTTAAATCTAGGAAAGATTTTAATTGTTTAATATTATAAAAGTTTAATAGGCATTCCAAGGCGTAATGCAAGGACACCATTTGTCACTGAACTTGATTACTGCAAACCAGGAGACATGTGATGTGAGCCTGGAGCTCTGGCGTTTTTGTCACTTGGAGACCCCCATACTCTAATGCATGGACGCTGGGGAAGGCGGAGGAGGCAGGGAAGCCACCCTGATGCTCCAGTGGATGTCTGTTGCCTCAAATGAGGCTGCTGCTTGCCAGTGCAGAAGGCCCTTGGATGCCTCCCTGACAGGCTTCAACCTGGCACATCTCATCTCAACACTTATTCCTCCCCTCCTTTCTCTTAAGTGAGTAGGTGTGCCACATTCCTGGTCACCATGTCTTGTCTTGTTGTCCTCAAATTTATCATCCACAAAGCTTCCAGGGAGATCTGTCATGTGCCAGTGGGAGCCCACACCTCACTGCTAAGCGTACTTCAATGCCTCTACATTGCCCTTGGGGCAAAGACTGTTTCTTGAGAGTGGTGCATGGGCTGCCCTGTGATCTGGCCCCAGCTGACTTCCCTTCCTCTCTCTCCCTGCCTGCTTGCCTCCCTCTAACCTTTAATTTATGCCCCTCCTTCTCTGAAGCTCCATGATGCGCTAACCAGATGCTTTCCCCCACTGCTCTCCTCGGGCCCCTTCCTCACTGAGAACTTTAGTGCATCTCCTTTATAGGACTATAGGCTCCACCTCCTCCAGGAAGCCACATCTAAGCCTTCCCAATTCCACTCCAGTCAGGTTAAATGCCTGCGGTACATTCCATGCTATAATACTTTTAGCAATTATACATGCATCAATCATAATGCCTGTGCACCGTCTCCCATCTGAATAAGGCCTTGCCTCACTTGTTTTTTGAATTCCTTATGCCAAGTTCAGTGCCGGATGCAGATGTTTCGTGGGTGTCTGCTGATGGGTTGGACCAGTTCTCTGAGACAGAGGTTTCTGGGCCTTTCCTCTCTATTGGCAGATGAGGCGTGATGTCTCAGTGAGCTCCAGGGGAGGGTCAGCCATTCTCCTTCAAGGCTGAGCCATCCAAAGCCTGCTTTCCATGGAGGCCTGACCACACACATTGCATGGCAGTGAAAATGGATTGCTTTGGTTCGGTGTGATGAGGTCTCAGAACCCCACCAAGAATGTAGGGTTTGGAAATGGAGAGGAGGGGAGGAAGGATAGAGAGGTGACGCCTGGGACGTTGGGAGTTTAATCTCCATCTAGATGACAATGGGAGCATTTTTAGCAGGGAGTGGAGAGGACGTAGAGCCCACCTTCCACTGCACATATGTCTCTGTTAGTCTCTGATCGGGGGAGTGCAGAGGACGAGGCCAGAGGTATCAGACTTATATCAGTTAACAGCTGCATTATGTTATGGGTGCAAGATAGGGGGTTATGTTTCTCTCACGTGACCTGAAGCCTGGAAATGGGCCATTCAGGGCTGGTGCAGGGACCACAGTGTCATCAGTGTCTGTGTTTCTTTGCTGTTCTGAGTACAATGGACTTTGTCCTTAAGGCCACAGGATGGTTTCCCCTTTCAAGCAGGAACAAGGGGGAGAGGTTAAGTTCAAAGAGCCAAGAGAAAAGCTGCCAAGTCTCTTTCCTGGATGGCCACCCAGTGACCTCTGGTGGCAGCTCATTGTCTGGCTTGTAACCCATGGACACTATTCCATGGACATTGTGAGCTATAGAGGAGCCTAGGACATTTTGTCCCCCCCCCCCAAAAAAAGGGGTTCTGTTAAGAAGGAATGAATGAATATTGGGTGGGCAATCAGCCTTACCACTGGTTTTCTACCATCTTCCTGTGAGGTCATTTTATTTTCCTTGTAGCACCCAACACTCTCTAGAATTATTTATTTACCTGTTGGCTGGTCCACCCCTAGAATATATTCTCCATGAGGAGGAGGGCCTTGTCACTCTTGTTCGGTCCTGCCCATTTTGCCTGTCACATCATAGAGGGTCTTCTGTACTTCCCATGCCTCCAGACCCAGAATAGAAATCCTTAACTCAATTCCCCAGTGGGATATTTGGAAGCATCTCCCAAAGGGTCAGAGTCTTTCTGACATTTTTCACATGATTCATTTCACCAGGCTTGTTGCCTTGTCTCCATCTCTGGGAACTTTATTTATTTTTTTCCCTCCTAGTGAACAAATTAGCCAATGTGACACTGGACAGTAATTAGCAATTTGTATAGCAGTTTTTTTAAAAAATTGGCAGAATTCCATTGTTTTTCTCTTTAATTCTTAATCTACATTTTTAACGTACTGCGTCTTCATTCATATGAGAGGTTTCCTCTTCTGAGTATGTCCTTAATGGAACAACGCATTCTTCCCCCTCAAGTAATTATGAACATTAATGCGTTGGTCACATTATTCAGTCATCTTATAATTTGAGCTGAGAATATTTATGGCCTTTTCTCTCCTTCCCTTTGAGCCAAGGTAATAGTCACTTGTGTAAGTGTGGCTCAAAATGTAGTGGCGTTTGATACTTCTAGAACCTTTCCTGTGGCCCTGCATGCTGGAGATTTTAGAGTCTTTGTCCTCCTTGACGTAGGACATCCTTAACCTTTTGGTCAGCCTTGTACTGTCATGTAAGTGGTCAACACCTTCATATCTCCCTCTTAGGAGTCCCTCACTGTGCCCACCCTTCTGGCTCCCATGTTAACCTGTGCTTCTACAAACAGTTCTTCCTTTGTTATTAGATTGCTCCTTTATTTGTTCAGCAGAGGTTTTGGCAGGGGAGGAACTATACCCTATCCATCTATATCTCCCTAGTCCCTCAAGGGTTGGTAGACACCGATAAATGAGTGTGAAGAACTGAATAACAATAAAAGCCCACATCCAAATGTATTCTGTATGACAGGTGCTGTTCTTGGTTGCTTTAAATACATTCATGCATTTAATCTTTACAATTACCCTATCAGGCAGGTCCTGTTGCTTTGATTTAATCAACGAGGGAGCTACCAGAGGGAGTCATTGAATAGCATGCCCAAGATTACATGACTGATACAGAGGAGAGCAGGATTTGGCCCCAGCCATGTGACACTAGGGCCCACCTGCTTCTACCCTGCACCACCAGGTCTTCTGGTGTGCATGGAAACCACCACTTACATATGTGGCATGAGGGGTGGGAAGCAGAGCTTTTCTCTGATTCAGAGGTCTCCCAGTGGGGATCCCCATGCACTTCCCCCACCTGACTCCAACAACTATCTGAGAATAGAAATTAGTGCAGATGGCAGGAAGCTGAATTGATGTGAACCTTCCTTAATGCCTGGGGACTCCCTACCAGATAATCTCCTCACACTTTCCCTAGGCCTGTGTCTGTGGCTACCAGCAGCCCTGAGAAAAGGAGGGTCACCTCCATATGGGACAGAGCCCTTGAAGAACCTGCAATAAGGCTAAAGGGTAGAGGACTGGCCTACGGAGTAAGTGACTCTGCTGCCACCGATGCATGTGACACGTCACTTGAGCCACTTTATAAAATACAGGTGTTCTCTAGGTGCTGGGAGGCAGAGTGGCAGAGTGCTGTCACTAGGAATTTTCCAGACCAGAATTTTTTTTAAACGGAGAAGGGACAGAAATTAGGTCTTCATCTATTTATTTTTCCACGTAACATTAAAAAGGGAAAAAGAAAAAAGATTTCTTGCCACCATCATTTGATAAAAGCACTTTAACTCCCTAAAATATAAGTGGGATTATCTTAGAGAAAAAGGAACAATTCATGAAACTGAGCTCAGATGGTTAATGTCATGAAAAACTCAAGACTTTTTGTTTCGTTCAGTGCAACTTGGGCCTGTGAAGATGCTGTCAGCCATCACTGAGGACCGGTTTATGGGAACAACTAATGTAGGAAAAACGAAGGGACCTGCTGTCCACTATTTGTGCAACCTCAGGCAATCTATGTAGCACAGCCGAGCTTCGATTTTCTCCTCTATGAATTGGGGGCTGCTTTCCAGGGGCTCTGGGAAGCTCAAATGAGATGCCTGTTGAGGATCCATTACCTGGGAGTTCAGTCCATGCTTAGAGATTTTAGAGCAGTGATTATCAAACAGTGGTCCCTGGCAGGAAGCATCAGTGTCACCTGGGAACTTTCTTCAAATGCAGATTATCCAGATTATCAGGCCCCACCCCAGACCTGCTGTGTCAGAAACTCTGGAGGTGGAGCCCAGCGATCAGCGTTTTAAACAGCCCTCCAGGTGATTCTGATGCATGCTCTGGTGTGAGAGCCAGTGCTGAGGAGAACACAGCCATCTTTGCAAGGGCGGCAGCAGCAGTGGCTGGTGTTTGAACTCTGACAGAGCTCCAAGAGCACCTGCGAAGAGGGGCAGTGAGAAGGTGCTGCTATTCCTGATAATTATCCATCTCAAGCTGCACTTTATTCTCCAACCATCCCTCCTGGAATGAGGCTTTTCCTGGATGTGTTAATCATAGATCATCTGCTGGCCTGTCTCTGTCAGATTCCTCACAGGTAAGCTCAGAGCACCAGTGGCCAACTTCTAGTCTGGCAGTGGGGCAGCACTCTGCAGAATGGGGGTCCCTCCACCCATCTAGCTCTCTCTGACTTCCATAGGCCAGGAGCTAGGGCAAGATACACCCTGCACTTTGTGGTTGACTAGCTTTTCTAGATATGTCTCTCATTTCCACTGGATGAATCTTATAGGTAGGTGCTGTGGCTGGTGTCCCTGTCTATACAATCTCTCTGCTCAACTCAGGTTCTATAGGACACTCTCAGAATCTTTGACCCAATGAACAACTTTGACTGAGTCACGCTTCCAATCAAAATGGTCCCTTCCCAAGCCACCTGCAGAATAAATCCAAAGAATTTGGGGGGCACTTGGCTGGATGGTTTCTCTCTGAACCATATAAACTTAGCTGGGATGGCTGGAGCATGTACTTCTGTCATGTTCTGTTTGACAAAGTGCTTACAAGTTCTGAACAGATTCAAGAAGGGAGGAAAATAGACCCCGCCTTCTGATGGGCACAGCAGGATTGCATTACAGGATTGCATGACAGGAGGACATGGGATGGGGAATTTTGGAAAATACAGTCCTCAAAGGGGGCTTCTAGGCAGATCATATGCCTATGTGGAGGAATCTGAAATTCTAGTCCAAAGAATTATGATGGAGACAACTTGTGGTGCAGAGAAGTGGAAATATGATTGTTCTTCTTTATATATGTGTGATGAGAAAAGTTGGTAGTCGGTGATAGGAGGGTGAAGAAATCCCATGTGCCTCCCTCTCACCCAAATGCTACCCACCCCACCCTCCCCTTCCTATTCCCCCATCCACAAGGTGCAGAAAGCATCTCCAATGTCTGCAGAATGTACAAATTAGAATATAAAGGTTAATGCTACAAAATATAAAAGTTAGGATTTAGTATTAAGGCCTGCTAAAGCTTATAATGAGCGCTCCCCAGAGAGTTAGGTGTGAGCTCAGGAAGGCAGTATGAGCCCCAAGGCCCTGGAGAATTACGGAAGGGGGGGCGCACTCCTGGTGGAGGGAAGTGGTCAGGAAGGAAGATCCAGCTGTCCTCATCTCACAGGGGCACCGAAGGGGTACTGCTGGGCCTGGTGCCTGCCTCAGCTTCCCCTCTTCTTGCCAAAGTATCATCACCTGATTCCTTCAGGGGACCTCCCCCCATGTGCCACGTGGGTGTCAGGATCTTGTGAGCTGGAGGCGAGAGCATCATGTTTCAGAAATTTGGCTAGATTGACAGGCAGGGGAGAAACCCACCAAGGAGCATTTTTATTTCAGCGTGTTAAAACAGTCCTCATCTGGCCACCTGGGCCTGTGGGGTTTGTAATTTTATCTCAGCTGCTGCCCATCACTGCAAGTGTGCTATTAAAGGCAATCTTGCTGCCACTGCTGTGAAATGCCAGCTGAGAGCTGCCAGTTTCCTGGCTGACCGGTGACTGGGGCTTCCATATCTTTTCACTCCAGAGTGTGGTGTGACATCGAAATTGAGTTGGGACTGGATTCTTTCCTCCAGATGAGCCCCCTCTGAAAGGAAAAGAATCCCTATAAAACCAGGGATCAATCTGACTGATGAAGCTCCCACACTGGCAGGCAATCCCAGGCCTCCATGTTGGATTATGTGCTTGGTGGCATCTCTGAGATGATAATCCTGCCCTGGCTGCCCTGCGTTCAGCTTCTCCTGCCCCTCATTTTTCTCTCTGAACTGGGGTCAGCTAGCTGGAATAACAGACCTTCTGGAATATTCAAATCATAGCCTGAATTTTGGGAGATAAAGAAGCACATTTTCAGTATTCCATAGTTTTCTATGATCTATGCCACTAACTCTCTCCTTCATCATTGACAACATTTTCCTCACTGAAAAGCTAAGGAAAATGATGTGGCAGGCCAGTTCTGTGGGGTGAAGAACCAGGGTGGTGGGACCAGGGAAAGGAGCAGGAGTGAGGGAAATCCCAGAAGGAAAATAGGCAGGGTTTGTGCAGGGTGTTTTGGGGTGGGGTGTGGGCAGAGGGCTTGAACTTTTTAGCTCACTTGTTGTCACACCATTTGTGAAGGAGGCAGAGGCAGTTGGACCAGTTTATTTTACCAATCTGGGCTTTGGTGTTCTCAATGGAAAAATGGAGATAATAGGAATATCTTTCTCATTGGGTAGATTGGAAGATTCAGTGAGACAATATGTGTGAATGCCAAGAATAGTGCCTGGAACAAAGGAAATAATAAAGGTTCACTGTCATTGCTACTGTTACTCTTTGATAGAAGACTAAATGAAGGCACAAGGAAATAGATGAAAGAAGGAGCATGTAGAAAAGAAAGTCTGCTGTGCCAGATGCACATGGGCAACCCTTGGGTCTGTTGGGGAGGAAAAATTTTCTCTGTAAATCAAGATTCTTCTAGCTTATCTAAGAATTAAATTGACATGAGACAGATTAACAAGAGAAAATCAAATTTAATTATGTACATATGGGGAATCCACGTAAACACAAGATTCCAAAGATAGTTAAGCAAAATGATGGATACATGTTGTCCTGAACTAAGGAGAAGGAGGTGGGGATCTGGGACTTCAAAGGGAAGGAAGACAACTCACAAGAAGATGAAAAAGATGAACTGTTTGGTAAACAAATATTTTCTGGACCATACAGAACAGTAGGAAACAGAGAAGAATTTTAATAAACAGACTTTGCTAAATTCCTCCCTGGTTTATATTATAATATAGTTATCTATGGTGACTGCTGTCTTCCTGGAGCTGGCCTTCTGCCTAAATTTTTCTAGGCAGTTAGGGAAAGGGTCAAAGGTAAGGTCAGAGTCAAGGTCTTTTGGGCCTTGATGTTTTTAGCCTGAAGTAATCTGCATGCCAAAGGGGTACATCTTGGGGCAACTTGTTCTGAATCCCTACAGGTCATAATCCCAAATCATGTGACTTTGGTAAATTCCTTAACCTCTTTGAGCCTAACTTTCCCCTCCTGCAAAGTAAGAAGATTGAAGTGGCTGGTTTCTAAGTCCCTCCTACTAGAAATGTTATGAACCTTCTCTGAAGAATTCAACATCAATTAGGGCTTCCCATTATAGACCTAAAAGGGGGAGGAAGAAATGAGGGTGGGATGGAAGGAGGGATGTGGAAGCTGGGGGTGGGTATGGGATTCCAGAAGCATCTGTGCCACTTCTAGAGTTTTGCATAAATGGTCTGGGGCGATGTGGCCCTGTGTGGGAGTGGATAGAGCTGGTGGTGGTTTTAGCAGGGTGTGTGTGTTGGGGAGATGGGGGACAGGATGGCTGCTTAGGAAATGTCCTTAAGTAACAACTGTCATTACAGCCCCTGCAGTTGTTCTGGGATGCTTTTGAAATGACCTTGATTCATTGGGTCAGCTTGTCTTCCCCTGGTTGAACACTGAGTGCTTTGTGGGGTCAAGTCCTTCTGTTGACGTTCTGAAGGAATGGGCTGATGCATTTATTCATTGTGAAAATTGTACTTCTGAGACCCTGCAACTAGATTGAGAGATGGCCCCCGCAGCAAAAGGTGATGGAAATACTGGATATCCAGAGTCCAAGGAAGAGGAAGAGGCTGGAATGGGAATTCTCCAGTAAGAGAGGTCATTGATGCTCAGCTTAGCTCAGACAGGGTCCATGGGAGAGAAGCAGAGGGAGCTTCATAGCTGGAGGAACTTACATTTTCCCAGCCCAACTGTCTTGTCACCCACATGGGAAAACTGAACCCCAAGTGTGGAGAAGGTGCATAAATATGCATGTTCTGAGGGTTATGTATGTGTAAGGCCTTTTGGGCACAGAAACAACAAAGTTTGGTATTTGGTAATACAAGGAATAATGAATTATATATGCAGGGTGGTCTGATGTCCCCTCTTCTGCATCCCTGTCCTGCTCTCCCTGACCCCTGTCCAGCCTCTCCTCTCCATTAAAGAATCACACAAACACCCAGCAACACCAAGCTTCTAGGTGGCCTCATCTAATAGAGAAGTATGGGCTGTGGGTAGACAGTGTCCCTCAACATCCGTTCTCCCTCCTTCCCTTATTAATAGGATCCCCTGTTTGAATTGGTCACAGGCCATGCAGGTAGAGTCTGCATCTTCCAGCCTCCCTTGCTCAATAAGGCCAGTGACCGAACCAAAGCCAGGGGGATGTGGGCAGAAGTGATGTGTGCGGTGAAGGGCCCCCCTCCTCAAAAGGAAATTGCCTTCCTCCACACCATTCTACCTTCCCACGGGAACCCCAGCAGGGGGTTGGAGGTCCCATTTTCACTTAGAGCATGAAATGGCATTGTAGGAGGGATGGCACACCTGGGTGGCCACGTGGAGCAGAGGCACTTTAACCTCTGGGTCCCCTATCTTCTTGGACTTTTTCATGAGACAAATATAAAACTTCTGTTTTAAGTCCCTGTTACTTGGTCTTAGGTTAGGTCTTAGCAGCCAAATAGGGGTGCCATGGCAGTGGGGATGGAGAGACAGTAGTGAAGAGTAATTTGTGTTGGGTCTTGAGACAGTGACAGTATTTAAAATATTGCCCCATCTAAAGCCTGGGCTCTAGCCCCTGATCGGCCAGCCCAGGAAGCCTGGGTTGGAGGCTGGGGTCGTGGTCATTTCACCTCTCATCTGTGACTTGGTAGGGCCTGACCTCCAGGACCAGCATTCTCTGATCTTCTAACTTTGGATCATTATAGATGACTCCACGTCAGTCGCTTTGAAACTGACAGCCGTTCACTTCCTCTCCCGGAGAGGTTGGGGAATCAGCCAGGCGGTACGTGGGAGGCAGATGCTTTACACACTCTGCATAGCCAGTCCTTTGTGATTGGGCATGTGGTGGGATTGGAGAGTTGTTCTCCATAAACTCCCTCAGATCCACTGTGCACCACAGGGTTTGCAAATCCACTAGTAGAGTTTATTCCTGGATTGAGTTATTCCAGGCTTCGTAAGGGTTCAAAAACAAGGATTCAAAAAGAAGTCCTTCATTCACTGTTAGCATTCACTCACCAGACATGTATTCATGCTGAAGCTGATACAGCTGGCTGGACTCTAGATACCAGAGACCCAGCATTGAATAGAGCCCAGACTGCCCTAAAACTGCCTCACATCCACAGCACGTGTGCATGTGTGTGTGTCTGTGAATGTGCAGAGAGCCCTCGACTGTGACAGTTCTCCACCTTCAGTGTGCCTCTGAGTCCAGCGGAGACCTTACTAAATGTAGGTTCAGATGAGCATGTCTGCGGTTGGGCCTGAATTCTGGTTTCTTATTTTTTTTTTATGTTTATTTTTGAGAGAGAGAGAGAGAGAGAGAGAGACAGAGAGACAGAGCACAAATGGGGACAAGGCAGAGAGAGAGGGAGACACAGAACCAGAAGCAGGCTCCAGGCTCTGAGCTGTCAGCACAGAGCCTGACGCAAGCCTCAAACTCATGAACTGTGAGATCATGACCTGAGCCAAAGTCAGACGCTTAATAGACTGAGCCACCCAGGTGCCCTGGAATCCTGGTTTCTAACAAGCTCCCATGGGATGCAGATATACGACACTGCATAACAAGGGACAGTGAGACCCTGTGGTAATTATAGTTGCCCGGTGAGCAGAAGGCTCACACAGGAGAGAGGGAGAGAGTTTTCCAGGCCAGTGGTTGGAGGATTGGGGAAGGTTTCTCGGGAGGTTTCGTGTTTATCCAGGCCTCCCCCAGATGAATAGGCCATCAGCATCAGTAATCCGATTGGCATGAAGAACAGTTTTTCAGACTTCTTACATTTTTTTTTTCCCCAATCTGCATTAATGACACATAGCCAAGAGTCAGCTTTGTTTGGGAATTTGGCATGTGGAGAAAAATGGAAGACATTTGTAGTAACGGTTCTGAAACCCAAGTATGCATCAGAATCTCTGGATGGCTTGTCCAACACACATTGCTTGGACCCCACTCCAGAGTTTCTCATTTAGTGGGCTGAGGCTGGGACCCAGGAATTTGCATGTGTGACAAGTCCTCAGTGAGTTTTGAGAACCACTGGTTTATAGTAAGAGCTCCCCTCACCACACTGCCCACAGGCTGTGATGCGGGCAGCAGAGAATGCTGTGGTGGGAGTGATTACTGGGCATATCAAGGGGTGGGCAGACAAAGAGAGACAAGTATATCAGGAGTGGTTGCTGGCAGGGATTTTGCTAAGACTTGGTCCAGTACAGTTTGTGAGAACAAGATGCTGAGTTGTGAACTGTGGTCGAGACTGCTCATCTACTCTTATTTTGCTACCACCCTGCACTGAGAAGACCCGGTCATCCCAACCAAAATTACTCTTCCTCCTTCCCTCTGCTCTTTCGGAAGCATGCTGACTTCCAGAGGCTGGCTATAGAAATGAAGATCCAGTCCAGTCCCACCAGGCCTCAGTGGACATTGGCACCATGGGGACATTGGCACGAGGTCAGGAGGCTCTAGAGCTTGACAGAGCCTCCATCTTTAGAGGAGCCTCAATGGGAAGGAAGAGGCATCTTATACAACTATGAAAGGAAAAGAAGGGAGGGAGGGAGTGGCTGACATTTTGGCTGTTCCTGGATCTTCTAAGAAGAAAAACCATTAGTGCTTGGATTAATGTCAATTCAATGGAATATTTTCATAAAGTTGTCCTTGGAGCAGCAAGACGATGTGTTTCATATTTTCTCCGGCCCCTGGCAAACCATGCTGATGGATGGTCACCAGGGTTGCAGTATGAGGAATCTCACTAATTATATTACATGGGATGTTTGTGCATTAGCTTGGATGGAATTGTCTCCTAACAGAGTCCTTTGGGGAAGGGTGCTCTTTCAGGTGGAGGATGGAAGAAAACGGAATTGATAAGTAATTGGAATTTGCAAAGGACATTTCCTTGGGCCCTAGACAGAATGGGTTCCGCACGTCCAGCAGGGGGCAGCAATGCTCAAACATTATATCCGGTCATGTGAATCCAAGCTTGGAGTTGTCTCCGAAATCACAAAGCCATGAGGATGGCTGAGGCCTCTTACAGAAGATCTCCAGAACTAGCCAAGCTGGGCCTGTCACACCCGCCCTTTCCCCGACAACCAAACCTTTGATTTTTCTCGGTATGCTGAGAAGTCATTAAATGTTTAGGTCGGCTGGGTTTTAATTCTAGAAATTTTCTTTTTATCTTTTGGCTGCTTTGTGTAATTTAGAATTTCTGCAGCCTGACTGAAAATTATAAGTAAACTAGGATTAAGAAGTCGGCTTTATTAGTATGATAGTTCATATAATAGACATTTAAAAATTGTCATGCAATTCATCTCCTTCTCTGGGTTGAAATTTTATTAGTGCTATAATTGATATGACACCCACACACCCAGCTGGGGAACTTATTTGTTGATATCCATTTTAAAGTTGAGGAAATGAGACTGACAGAGTGCAAGAGAAGAAATCTCAAAGAACAGTCCGGTTCCCCCCATTTAGGGATAGAAAAGACCTATTCGTTTGTCCATTCCTAAGTCTAGGATATGTGGCCCTTAATATATTTTCTCAGCAATTTGTCAAGTTTGCTTGTAAATGACTTTAATGATAGATGGCTTTGCCTGCTTTGCTGGGCTGGAAAATTCTGCAGCCTGGCATACTTTTCCTTTGGGAAGCTTCTTGCATTTTGTATAATATTTCTCCCCACCATCCTCTACTATTATCCCCCCTCCCCAAGGTTAATTTAATCCTGTTGTTCTTAAATGAAACACCCTAAATCATCCTCCTCCCCTTCGTTGTCTTCCTCCTCACTGTTTAAACCCTTCAAGGATGTAATAGTCTGGAAAATATTTCAATCATCATGTCTCCTTTTCAGCCGGCCAATTCCATTTGGTGTGTTCTCTGCGGCTTGTGCTGAAGTGCAATTTTTCACAGCATTGTTTTTAGTTTAAATAACATGCAGTGCACAATTACTAAAGGTCTTCTGGAACATTCCACTTGGGGTCTTGCCATTAAATAATATTTTGATGGAAAACTAACCCAACTTTCCATAGGAGGAAATGCTATTGGCTCCCAGCGCTAATTGGCTATAAATTTAGCTAAAGGTCCATCTGCCTTCAGAGTTAGACCATCTTCTCTGAGCTCAGAGTGGTGCCCTGTATTAGATGTTTAATGGATAGACTTAGTGAATAAATATGTATTTGTAAGTGCATCATTTAGAAAATAGTCAAGTGCAAGGAATTTAACTCTGCTAAGCCAGCAAATGTAATTTTTCTCATTTCTTACGCTATCTTGCCAGATGTCAGCTCAATTTACCAGCTCTATGACCTTGCATGTGTCACTCAACCTTGCTGAGTCTCAGTTTCCTGCAAACTAGGGAAAGCAAGATCTCTCTAGGCTTGTTGTGAGGACCAAATAGAGGTGCACAGTATTTAGCAGAATGTATAGGAAGTCTGTAAGACATAGCAGTGACTTTTCACTGTTATTATTATCGTCACTACTCCTCTTATCATTCTGTGGTCTAAATCTCATGTTTGGGTGAGATTTTTTACCAAAGTCCTCTGCCTATACATTCTCATTTTGCAACAGCACACATTAATTACTTAAAGAAGCCTTCTCTAACCGTCCAGACTAGGTCAGGGCCCCTCCCCTCACCTCCATGAGTCCCTGCTCTTCTTTTCTCCTAAATAGTCATGGCAAGTACACCCTCATAGCCCAAGTGAGGCTAGGAATCCCCAAGGGCAGGGGTGAAGGCTTTCCCTTTCAGTGGAGCCTGCGTGACCTCACACAGGACTGGACACTTGGAAGGCTGCAGTGTCTCCCTGTGGGGCTATGAGACAGTGAAATCTTTGCTTCTGGGAGAGGTCTTATCCATCTTTGGTGCCCAGAACATGCCATACCTGGAGCCTCTACATGGTGGGTGTTCAGTGGGGGTTGCTCTGCTGATTAAGGCAATATGCTTACCAAGCCGTGTCCCTCCATACATGGAAGCACGTTTCCTCTTAAGTGTCTGTTTTACTATTTAATATGACTGAAAGGCAGCAAGTCCAAATCCCCACATTATTTCACTTTGACTGTGGAAGATTTCCTTAATTAAGGGCATTAGAATGACATTCTAAGGTACTTGCCCTAAGAATCCCATGTAACAAATGGCCTAGACATGACTTCTTTTTAGTTAATTTACATGGATGCCAAGAGATCAGCATGTCTTCTTGTGATGTTTGAAAACAACCTGTTTAATAATCCATGTTGCATTTTTAAGGAGGACTTAGGTCAGGATGAACTGCCTATACGTTCTGAAATCAGCTTTTCTTCTTTCTGGAACTGGGGCATTTGCTCAAGTTCTATCTCCTGTCTTCTCCAGATGCCTGTGGGAATTACTAACAGATCCTCTGAATATTTTCTTGAATATTCCTCCACATTCCACATGTAAATTTGCTGATCTGACACCTATCCATTACCATAGCTTGACCATTTCCTACTATCTCCTGGCTTGGTGTGGACTTGGATTGTTTCCTAGGACCCTGGCTCTGCCCCGTCCAATTTGCAGACACTTCTCAGTGCCAGAGAACATAATAGCCTGGTTGAAATTCTAACACTTCGTTTTGTGTTGCCTATTAATTTTGCTCCCACCAAATATTTTAGAATCTTCTCGTGTTGTCTTTACTTCTCATAAGCCTCCATAACTTTTGGGATTTTACCTGGATATGTTTCTTACAAGACCTTGACATATTTTTAAGATTCATCTTGACTTGCGTGTCTCTCTCCATCTTTTGCCCTTGACTTTTAAACACCCGAGCTGAGCAGAGAGGACCCTGCATAGCTTTCTTGCTTCCTTTAGAGGTTGCCCCTCTCCTGCCGTTCCTTTCTTCCTAACTCAAATGTGGTAGTGTGGTCAGAATTACATCTTGGAAGCAGGAGATTCTAATTACCACACAGTGGCAGCTGGAGCAGCTTATCTATATAGTCCTCCTGTCCTCCAAGGGCAGCTGCTAAGAGGGTGATGATTGTGTAAGCAAACATGGTATTAATTTTCTCTCCAGGGGGGCTGGTATGGGGAACAGGAGAACAAATGGGGATGGTTATGTTTCCTTGGAAGGAGAAATAAAGAAGGCAGTGCTCAGGAACAGTCAGGCAGGGGAGGAATAGCTATAACAGGTGCCACAGGAGGTTTGGTTTCCAAGCACTAGTGGTCCCTGGCCCTTCCCCCTGGACTCAGATGACAGTTGGGGTTTGTGCTGGGCTTCCATGCCAGCAGTGGCCAATCACTGCCCCCAGGGGGTGGAGTCAGTGACATCACTCAGTCTTCCATTCACCAGAGTCTCACCCAAGCCTGTCACCTGGTGGTTCTATCAGAATCATGTGGATTTGAATTCTATTAGCATCCCCGTGGGTGAGGTCCTGGTGTCTGCAAACTTCATTAAGATGATTTTCACATCCTGGATGTTCCTCTTTCTTTCCCTGTCTTCTCCATTCTTGGTTATGTATGTTCCATTTTTATTTCCCAGAAGGCCAGATGCTTTTCTGGGCTTACTTATAGCCAGAATTCAGGTCACCCAGTGTGTGCAGGCTCAGAACCCTCATCCTATTTCCCAATCTCAGGCTCTTCTTGTCTCCACATTTCCACCTACCATTGTCTTCTCAAATCAAGACTTGTATATTTAGCTGAGAAATGTTCTTGAATTGCTGAATCAGGAATCACTTCTACATATGTATATTTTTATATTATTCTGCTTTGAAGCTAAAATATATGGGTAAAGAGGCAATGTGACAATAAATGTGGAAACAATGATAGAATTCACAAAATTTCCATTTTGTAATTTACGGTGAAATTGCTGATTCAGGCAATGATCATCAGTGAATGCCACCATTAGTTAAACTTGATGGAGAACTTCACATGGGGAGGAGTCAAGCTGTCACCTTCTGAGCCCACTCATTAATGATAGCATCATTAAGAGGACAACTGCAGGTCAAGTGCCTCTTGAAATACAAACCTTTCAGGCCTACCTAGAAAGTATTCTTGGCAAAATAAAGTTAAACTTAGATTTAATCAAGCTGCAAAGCTGAATTTCATTTAATAGAGAGACAGGGAACAGAGGAACATATAAAATGACACCACAGAGAGCTAAGCTGACAAATTAGGAATACAAAGCATTCTACAGACGTCACTATAGCAAAGGCATAAGACTTCAGAGACAAAACAATCAAATGTAACCAAGTACAACATGAGTCATTGTCTGGATCCTGATTTGAGCAAGCCAACTAGACAGTTGAGGATATTTGGAATTATTACTAATTTTGTTTGACATGTTAATTGTATTTTTAATATTTATTTATTTAAGTAATCTTTACAGTCAACATGGGGCTTGAACTTACAACCTGAGGTCAAGAATCACATGGGGCACCTGGGTGACTCAGTCAGTTAAGCATCTGACTTTGGCTCAGGTCATGATCTCCAGGTTGATGAGTTCGAGTCCTGTGTTGGGCCCTGTGCTGCTGGCTCAGAGCCTGGATCCTGCTTCAGATTCTGTGTCTCCATCTCTCTGTTCCCCTCCCCAGCTTGCACTCTGTCTCTGACTCTCTCAAAAATAAATAAACATTAAAAAAAAATTTTTTTTAAAGTCACATGTTCCTCCAACAGCCAGTCAGGAGCCCCTTGACATCTTTGTTTTAAATCAGGGTGATTAGTATATGGAGGTTAGTTGAGCCATCTGATATTTCAGTATATTTGAAAATGTTTTTAATAAAAAATGCTTTTTGTAGATTAAGAAATGAAGCAAGCTGGTCAGTTTACTTTTTTTTAAGTTTATTCATTTATTTATTTTGAGAGAGAGAGAGAGAGAGAGAGAGAGAGAGAGAGAGAGAATATGAGCAGGGAGAGGCAGAGAGGGAGGAGAGAGAGAATCCCAAGCAGGCTCCAAACTGTCAGTGCAGAGCCTGATGTGGGGCTCAAACCCACAAATTGTGAGATCATGACCTGAGCTGAAATCTAGAGTCAGACACTTAACTGAGTGAGCCACCCAGGCACCCCATGGTCAGTTTACTAAGACAGAGCGTCTAATACACAATGACCAAAGTGAGTGATCCTGCCTGATTTATATCCTTCTGTTTTTAATAACTTAGGAGACTTGTTTCTAAGTTTAAAAGGGGGGGGAGGTGGAAATTATTATTAGTAGAGTGGTTGGATTTTTACAATAACATGTTTATTTAACACAGCTTTGGTTTTATCATGGAACTTGGAGGTTACATAACTGCTTTCTTAGTAGATACAGAGTATCTGAAGTCTTGAAGGAACCTGGGCATCCATTTAATCACCCTTTTCTCTGAGCTGGACCACTGTAAACCACCCAGAAATGATGGACAATAGATGTTCCTAGTATAGTCTTCCAGAAAGGTGAATATGTTACCTGCCCGATAACCCAAATATAATAGTACTCACTGTCAGGGAAGTCATCCTGAGATACTAGGCACTCTCTGTCTTGTCCTGTCAACCAGGAAGAGGAGGAAAAGGCTCTTGGCAATAACTCTTCACATCCAGAAAGACTGACATTAACTACGTGGCTCTTGGGTTCCCTTCCTTCTCTTTTCCTTCTTCTCCCTCCTCTTTGGGGTTTATGCTCCACCCTTTCAACCATCTGGAAGGTTCTTCTCTATGACCCCCTGCTTTCCTTGTCCCCTTAGAGGTGTGGGGGCTGCCGGTGTTGAGAATAAGGTGCAAGTTCCTGAGTACACTCCCACTGGCCCCACGTCTTCTGGCCCTTGTCTTGGAGTTGCCCTTTCCTGATTCCACGACCCTTTTATAGACTTCCTAGGAAGTCCCAAACACTCTCCCTCCACTCTGCTCATTTGGTAAGTGTGCACGCAGAGCAAGGCCTCAGTTGTTTGGATCCTACGCTTCCAGAATCCACAGGGCTCAGAAACAATCCAACTTATAAACACAAACATGAGGCCTTGTCAAAGAGGACCTGAGAGGAGAGTGAAGGTGAGTCCCAGATGTAGGGTCAGATGGCCTGGTGGGAGCAGGGCAGCTGGTTGGGTGGTGGTATCTACAGAGTGCCAGCTTTCCCCACACAAGCTGAGGAAGTGAGAGCAGGTGGAAGAGTGGAGAGAACATAGAGCAGAGAGGTAGTGGTGGGGGGGCTGGAGAGGGGAGTTGAAACATTAGCAGCCGTCCCTCTGTGAGCACACTGGAACATGCCAGCCTGCACTATGCAAGCTGTCCAAATAATGGTCTTCCCTTAGGGGTGGAGGGCTGCCCTGACATCCATGCACCCACCTCTCCCCCATTCAGTTAAGGAGCCCTACTCTGGGCTCATGGTGCCACATGCGTACTTCTGTGCTGCCCTTAGAACCCTGTAGTACAGTATTCACTTATCTGTGTCTTCTACCTGACTGTAGGCTCCTGAAGCCAGCAGGTGCCCCCTTTGATCTCTGATTACCCCGCACTGAAATATGCCTGGCATGATGCCTGCATCTCTGTACAGTGGCTTTGGGAAGCTGTGCAGGGTGTGACTCTGGTGAGGGAGAGAAAAGGAAGACATCTGGGTACCCTCCTGAAAGCCCACCAAATTATTCAACCCAGTTGACTAATTCAGAATTCACCACACAGCACAAACCGAGCTAAATTTGGAATAATAAAACACTGTAGCCTGGACAATAATGAATATGTAAGCAGCATAACAAAGTGGAGTACAGAGAGCATTCTATGGTAGATGGTTTAATCTTCCTTTAGTGACAGATCGAGGACAACAGCACAGAATGATTGTGCTAATTTGAAAAAGCGAAAATGGATAAGTAGCTAACATGGACAGGATGAATATAGGGAAGCGTTGAATCAGTCTATCCGTGGTTTGGGTATTCTGGAAGACGGCAGATGTAGGTCTCTGGATACTAAGGGACCAGCACCTACCGTGGGCCGTATCTTCCTCCTGGAGAACACGTTAGGACTCTGCGTTGCATCTGTAGTTTGCATGGTGTGAAACTGCCACTACCTTTGCTCCAATGCACTTTGAAGAGATAGTTCATATTTATGAGCAAGTGGGTTTGTCCTTTCAAACTTACACAAGGCATTAGAATGTCAACTCCAGAAGCTGGAAAGCAGCCAGCAAATTAGGAGGCCACAGAAGAATTTTGTGAGTTTTTATTTCAGTCTTTAGTTTACATAGAATTTACATAGAATGTCCTCCCTTCCCTGCCAAGGGGATCCCCAGGTTACCCAGTTTAACTCCTTCATTGTATAGATGAGGCCCATAAACAATGACTTACCTGAGATAACAATGTTACTAGTGGTTAGAGTTTGAATTTATGGTTCCTGATTCATGTATCAGTGATTGTTCCATTATACCAAGGCTGTACTCCCATCCAGAACAGTTTTATAATGCTGATTAAGCTGGGTTATATTGGTGAATTTTGCCGACACATCGTAGATTTCACCAAGGCTAATTTGTGAAGGTGGCTGTGTTAAAGCATTAGAGGGCCTCCTGTGGCAGTTTCCCTAGAGTAAGTGGAGGAAGAGCATCGACTGCGTTTACTCTTGCAATAAATAAGCTTCGTGGCTGTAATATACTGCCATCACTGTTATTTAGGAAAGCTTTTGTCTAGTGAAACAGATAACCTGACCACAATTGCTAGAATGAATGTGGGTTCATTTTTCTGACATTACAAGAAGTCTCGATGTAGGAGGCTTTGGTTTTAGTTTAGCAGCTTAGTGATGTCAGGACAGATGCCTGATTCTCTCTTGGCCTTTGCCTCCTGTTCACAAGATGACTACTGCAGTTCCAGCCATCATGTCCATATTGGATGCAGGAAAAAAGAGGACTGGGTGTAGCCCCGTGCATCTTCCTTGTTACTGGGGGAGAAAACACTTTGCCATAAATGCCGAAGAAGGCTTCTGCTAGGATCTCATGGCCACAATTTTGCCATGATGCAAAGAAGCTGGGAAAATGGGGAATAGGATGGCCTTAAATTGGCTTAAACCAGTCATGATCCATTCCCTGGGGCTGAACACATAACCAAGGCTTTCTAATGCTAATGAAGAAGAGGAAATAGCTGAGTATTCCATATCACCCTAAAACTGTCAAGGTCCCTCATGTGTATATGATATGATCCTGTCAGAGTACAATTTTGATGCAAAGATGGGCAGTGGGTTTTTTTTTTTTTTTAAGTGTCTGATTCTGTAATCGTTTTATGCCTTTAGTGGATGATTATTTCAGTAACAAACGCTTATCTGAGGATAACAAAGCAATTCCATTGCCACACATTTGTAGTGCTTAACCAAATAATAAATGTCTGGAACACTTTTTACCTGCACCTGTAATTCAACCTGTAAACCTAGGTTAAAGGAGAAATTTTATGAAAAGTTCATTAAGAGTAAATACTAGACAGATCTTTAAATCTCATAATATAAAAGGTATAATTTTTAAATGTTGCCAGAGTTCTGTTAGATCATGTAACAGTAGCATACCAGTGACACTTTACAGTTTTCAGAACTCATTCAATAGAAATTTGAGCACAAAGTTGTGCTGGGCTCTCTTGTAGGTACCTGGAATATATCAGTGAACAAATAAGAAAAAAAAAATTCTGGACAGATGAATGGAGAAAGAAACTGTGGTGTATACATACAATGGGATACTGCTCTGCTTTTAAAAAGAGGAAAATTCTGTAATATAAACGCAATATGGAGGAACCTTGGGAACATTATGCTAAATAGAACAAGGCAGTCACAGATGAATATGCTTGATTCTACTTATATGAAGCATCTAAAACAGACCAATTCACTGAATCTAAGATTGGAATGGTGGTTGCTGGGGGCTGGGGTAAGGAGAAATGGGGAAGTACTAACTAGTGGGCATAAAGTTGCAGTGAAGCAAGATCAGTAAATTCTACAGATATGCTGTGTAACATCATTCCTGCAGTCTGCAGTAAGAGGCAGATCTCATATTAAGTGTTCCTCCCACAGTGAAATAAAGTTTTATTTTTTTTAATGTTTATTTATTTTTGACAGAGAGACAGAGTATGACCGGGGGAGAGGCAGAGAGAGAGGGAGACACAGAATCTGAAGCAGGCTGCAGGCTCTGAGCTGTCAGCACAAAGCCTAACAAGGGGCTTGAACTTACCAAGCTTGAGATCATGATTTGAGCCGAGTTGGATGCTTAACCAAGTGAACCACCCAGGCGCCCCTGAAATAAAGTTTTAAAAGAAAAAAGACAAGTTCAGCCCTTGTGGAGTTTACATGTGGGGTGCGAGTCTTGGGGAGTAGGTTAGTTAGTGTTTTCCAGAGAAACAGAACCAGCAGTGTATATGCGATTGTGTGTGTGCGCGCGCACACACACACACATACACACACACACACTCACTTTATTTTCAGTAGTTGGCTCACACAGTTGTGGGATTTGACAAGTCTAATATGTGCAGGGTAGGCTGGCCGGCTGAAGTTCTAGGTCCAACTTGATGTTGCAGCTCTATACCAAAGGCGATCTGGAGGCAGAATTCCCTCTCTGACTGAAGTTCAGTCTGTTTGTTCTTAAAGCCTTCAACGTATTACACGAGGCCCACCCACATTAGAGAGGGGCATCTGCTCTACTCAGGGTTTACTGATTTAAATATCAGTCTCATTTTAAAAATACCTTCACAGCAATGTGGGGACTGGTATTTGACCAAACATTGGAGTACCACAGCCTATCCAAGTTAACACATAAAATTAACCATCAAAGGGAACCAGACAATAAGCATAATAAATAAAGTTTGTAATACCCTAGAAGACAGTAAATGCTGTAAAAAACAGAGCAAGGTAAGTTGCAACTTAAAATAAGGGGGTTGTGCCCTTAGGAAGAATGCCTGAATGTATGTAGAAAGATTTTCGAAAAGTCTTTAAGGAGCATTTACTACATGTCGAGTGCTCTGCAAAGGAGAGAGAAATGGGGAGAAACACAGTCTCTATCCTCAGGGGTTGCTTCACCATCCATGAGATGAACAAGACCCTCAAGGTGCTACGTGGTGGGTCCCTGAGGAGCACGGGGCACACAGATGTGGGGACAGGTACAAGTGTCCTCTCTGACTCCATTATCCCTCTAGGGTAGGTCCAGTGTGAGACTGAGAGAGCTGGACTGATTTAGCTCAAGTTCATAGAACCCAGCCCCCCTGGCTTATCTTCCTGCATCACTTTCTAATAAGGAAGACCCAGCAGGTGTTGGTACATAGCCTCTCTGAAAGGTTACCAGGGAGGGCATCCTTTACTCTGCATGAGGGAAGACAGTACTGGGCATAGAGGGGAGAAAGCAGCAGATGACGTCAGGAGCCTGGGGTCCTTGTGGCTGGCTGTACATGGGACACAGAGGACGCTGGTATTGTGGAACTGCTCACCGCCACAGCAAAGGGGAAGAATGTTCTGGAGTGTGAGGAAACCTCTGGGTATGAGGCTGCTTCTGCTCTGCTTCCCTCATTCACACTGTGGTGACTTACTAGGCCCTTGGGAGAAAGGCTAATGATCCAGCTGAATAGACTATCTCGAGATGGACACGTGAGAAACTGGTAGCAATGGTGGCCTCCAGGGAACAGAACTGGTGGCGACCCTGACTTTCATACCTTTTGGGTTTCGTGCAATGAACATGTATTACCTTGAAGTATTATGTTAAACAAGCCAATACCAAAGATTTTTCTGAAGACAGCGAGAGTTCTTTGAAGGCCACCTGCGGGATTACAAAGGGCTTGGGCTCTGAGTCAGACCGTCCACAGCTCTGCCACTTATTAGCTGGGTAACCTCACTTATCTGCTCCAGGCAGCAGTTTTCTCCCCAGGAAATAGGACAGTCATAAGTTTGTGTGAGGAATGAATGAGGGGGTTTATGAAGGTTCCAGAAACCAGAAGTTGGCCTTGTTGGTTAGCCTCCTAGGTGTACTGAAGGCAGTCACTGACATGCAGCCCTGGGTCCCCAGCCGTGTGCCCTGCCAGATGTCACAGAGATGACATCTGTGTGCCCTGTATGACTGGTTTTCACAACAAACATCTCACCTCATCAACAGCAGTGACTTCCTATTGCTTCTGCTTCAAAAGCTCAGGAAGGGGATAGTGTCTTTAGAAAGGGGACAGAGTAAAATGCTGTTCCAGGGTTTTAAGGCGGCTGGAAAACTTGACCATGCAGCTTAATTTGTTTTTCAAAGAATTTATAGGATCATTTTTCTCCCCTAGACTTGTGATCTCTTCATAAATACCACTTAAAATGTTTACTTTTAGTGCATATGCCTCTTATGTCCCATATAAGCAGTAAGCTTCTCTTTGGAAAAGACCTTGTTTCATGAAACTTCATTCTGTTGAAACCCCTCACGTGCAACTGCCTCCAAGCAATTTCAGTACCCTGCGATTTATCTGCTGTTGGTTATCCATGGCTGTGCAGCAAATTACCCAAACCTTAGTGTCTTAATTCTCACATTTTCTATGCATTAGGAATTCAGGAAGGGCTTGGTTGGGTGGTTCTAGCCCAGGGTCTCTCTGGAGATTGCAGTCCTATGTCAGCTGGGGCTATGGCATTTGAAGGCTTGACTTCCAAGGGGTCTCACTCACATGGCTGGCAAATTGGTGCTGGCTAGTGGTGTCTCAGTTCTATTCTCACGGGCTTCTCCATAAGTCTGCTTGACTGTCCTCATAGCATGGTGGCTGGGTCCTACCAGAGCAAGTGAGCCAAGAGACCAAGATGGAAGCTACAATGGCTTTTATGACCTAGCTTCAGAAGTCACACGTCAGCATTTCTGACCACTCTGTTGGCCACACAGACCACTGGTGATTCAATATGGAAGGAGACTAAATAAAGGCACGAATGCCAGGAGGTACCCTGGAGGCTATCTTGAAGGCTGACTGTAATACCGATCTCATAGCACACAGTAGTGCTTAGAAAGTACATGATAATTTCTTACCTGTGGGTATGAGTGTGTACAAAGAGCATACAATATATAAATGGTGAAGGCCAAAAGTTTGTTTTACTTTTTCTGGATAGAGTTCAATATCTCAAACTTGAATGTGCATTGCAGTTACTTGGAGGGTTTATTAAAGCACAAATGGCTGGGTCCGTTCCTAAAGTTCGCAGTTCAGTAGATCTGGGGTGAGGGGGAATTTGCATTCCAAAAAGTTCACGGGTAATTCTAATGCTCCTGATTCAGGGCCACACTTGGAGAACCACTAATCTAATTTGTATAGAGATGCTAGTAGCTCTTTAAGAATATTTGCCTCAAAGCAAATACCACCTTGGCCTCTTAGAGCTAAATACCAAATGGTTAAATTCATTATGCATGTTATCTTAAACCTGAGGTTTGCTGAATGATATGGAGATAATGTACACGTTGGAGAAAGGACAGTATATGGGCAGCACTAATCAATGGTGTACTAGCAAATTCTCCAAAAGAAAGAAAGAAAAAAAAAAAAAAAAAAAGAAAGAGGGAGAGAAGGAAGGGAAGGGGAGGGGCTTTAATTTGTAACTTTTGCTGATTTCCACAGTGTAAATGCTCCCACCATGGCCAGTTATCACCAGATTCCCGAAGGTTTCACAGCTGACTCCCTAGCAGGTACAACACCAGCTGCAGCACACCCCTAGCTCTGAGCAAGCTCTTCCCTTGTCATGTGTGATTCTGGAAAGCTGCAGCCCAGGTGGGGTCTGTGCCCGGCCAGTGGTTCTAATAGTGAGTCCTCTGTACACTGAGGCTGTTAAGCACCAGGTTTGGTTTTCTTCCTGGCTAGAGGGAGACTTTCTGAGGAAGCTAAAGTGACAGGATGTAACTGTGCAGACAACTCCATGTGCCATAGGCGAATGCAAAATGTGACTCCTCAAATTCTCCGAGACACATGCCATCCCCACCTGGTCCAGTCAATTCTAATGACTGCTCCAGGCCTTCTCCTAATCAGGTTCAACCTCTTAGAGCTTCCTCCTCATCAAAGCCCTCCCTGGCCTTCCCTCCCTTTGGAAACTCCCCTCTCTCAACACGCCTTTCCTCAGGTGGGTGACAGGAGCTACTTTAGTGAATTCAAATTTTGAGCTGCCAGGATGCCTGTTAAGAGTATAACATCTGAAGGTGTATAGAAATTGCATAGAAATTTCATCTGGCAATTCACCTTGTAGGAGGCTGGAGACTTCTCTTTACCACCCTGAACTGTTCTTTAGATTTGAAGTGGCTGTTTAACTTGTAAGCTTCTTGAGGGTATACAGGCTTATTTCTGTATGTTCCCCACAGCGTCTCCCATGGGGCCTTGGGTAAAATAAACCCTTATAAACATTTAATGAGTCCTAATTTGGAATTCTCTCCATTACAGAAAACACTGTCATCCTAACAGAGAGCTTTAGTTGCCTTAATACCAAAGAGTGAGTAATTTGGGAATTTCAATTACCATGAGAAATAAGTGGAGTATGGTTCTTCCTTAGGAAGTCCTTGCGGGGTATCCCATAATGCTTCCTTTTGTCATGTAACAGACATAGTCTTTGAAAACTGGAGTCATGACAATTTAGTGCAATAACAATAATAAAAAAAGCATAGCTTTTGAGGTGGGCAGATCATGACTCCTATGGGAACTCATCCTTAATAGCCTTAGTAGCTATCCTATTCTGGGTGGCTTTCTTAGACTCTCTGAGTCTCAGTTACCTGGTCTCTAGAATGAGACTGATAATAATCACTTTGCAGGTCTTTTGTGAGGATGGAATGAAATAATCTGTGAAAAGTGCTAGAATGGAGGCTTATGGGGAGTGGACTTATGGCAAGCTCCCTGCCCCACTTCATTATTTGAGGGAATCCCACATACTTGTTTCAAATAAATCCAGGGCCCCATGACTGACTCTCCTGACAAATTCTTATTTTTTTGATGGTACATGCTTGTTTTGCTGTGAATTTCTAAGATATTTCTGTTTGTTTGTTTGGGTGTTTTTGTTTTTTTTTTTCAATTTCTAAGGCAACATTAGTGACAGTGATAAAGGTCTTCTTTCCACACAGCATGACTGGCAGGTCTAATGAGCTGGGGGGGGGGGGGGAGGGGGAAGGAAACATCTTGAGTATTAGCATCTCTGGAAATGTTTAGTAGGGAGAAAAGAAGCTATTTCTTTAGGGCCTAACCTGATTAATAAGATGATAGGTTTGAGATTCTGTGGGCTGGATTTCTCTGCTTTCTGTCTATTTTCTGAGGCTCCTGGGTTTCCAGGTTATTTTAATGGTATGGCAGATACTAAGCAGGAGTGATCAGTCATGAATCCCAGGTTTGGAAAGGACAACTCTGAAAGACAGGGGCAGATCAGGAAGAAGGAAATAAACACTTAGCAGGGTGCTTAGAAGATTGCCCCACAATTAATATGCTTCTTGGTCCAGTTTAGCTGTGAATGGTAAAGTAGGGAGATAGTTCCTCTCCACTTGATCGGAAACACATTGACTAGGCACCAACTATGTACTAAGACCCAGAAGGGATAGAAAAACAGCAAAGGGACTGATTTTTCTACCCAAGAATTTACAAGGTAGATTAAAAAGCTATACATGTTTGCTGTTTAGTTGATCATTCTTACTTTATTAGAAAACAGATTTCCTACTCAGAAACAAGTAGAGGAGATTTTCACACTTGGAAAATTAAGTCATGGTGAACCTCTGATATTTTGAAACACTGCATTTCTTTCTAGCCACTTAGGAAAAGAGACTGCCCAAGTTTGGGACCTGAGACCTGAGCTTTATGGCATGCAAAGTAATCTGAAAAAGTGAGATATGGCTTTCTGAATTTTTATAGAAAACAGCAAACCCAGTGCTTTCCCAAGTTTTTGGGTAATATCAAGCAAATGAACAGTAAAGAGTTGGGGCTTGATTTATGGCTTTATTTGTTTAGTATTTTAAAACAGGCATAACTTTCCATGTGCATAAAATTGTCACAATGTATGGCTTAGGACGCGGGAGTGGGAATCAAGGGTCTGGATTTCATTCAGAAAACACATGAGCACCTTATAGGGGACTGGCTTTATACCAGGCAACCTGTTGGGTGCTCAGGATAGATGAAAGCAACTTGGTACCATCCAGATAAAGTCTATGGATACACATTTGAGGCAGCAAATAGTTCTTCCCAGCAAGGTGTTGGGGAGACTCAGAGAGAAGGTAAAACTGACAGGCTTTTTTTTTTAAATATGAAATTTATTGTCAAATTGGTTTCCATACAACACCCAGTGCTCATCCCAAAAGGTGCCCTCCTCAATGCCCATCACCCACCCTCCCCTCCCTCCCACCCCCATCAACCCTCAGTTTGTTCTCAGTTTTTAAGAGTCTCTTATGCTTTGGCTCCCTCCCACTCTAACTTTTTTTTCCCCTTCCCCTCCCCCATGGTCTTCTGTTAAGTTTCTCAGGATCCACATAAGAGTGAAAACATATGGTATCTGTCTTTCTCTGTATGACTTATTTCACTTAACAACTACGTGGCAATGAGAAAGAATGAAATATGGCCCTTTGTAGCAACGTGGATGGAACTGGAGAGTGTTATGTTATGACTGACAGTCTTAAAGAAGGAGTAGAATTGGTGAGAGACCCGTGTTGCAAGCAGAGTAAACAATGGCACGCACATTTCATGGTGTTTGGAAGGCAACAAGAACTGTAGATGACAAAGTCTAGAGCAGTGGTTCCCACCTGGTATTGTACATCCCTGTGGATCTTGTTACAGGAGGTCTGGGGTGATATTTGAGATAGCACAATTCTAACAAGTTCCTGGCTGATGCTCAGACTGCTAGCTTAAGCCCACACGTTGTGTAGGGTGGAGGTCGAGCCTGGAATGTAGGAGTAAAAATGGGGGCTGGATGGAGGAAGGGGTGAATGGTGAGGGCAAGGGCCTGTCACCTGGGGCTGATGGCTGCCCCTGGCATGTCTGAGCTATCCCCACCTTTGTACTGGTGATAACGTCTGTGCCATACCCATTCTCCTGTAGGCCTGGTGCAACACTCAGCCAACACGCTTTCTCAGTCCCAATAGCAGTGATACTGAATTTTACTATTTTCCTCAAATCTCCTGCCACCATCTACCATCATGGATTCATCAAATAGTCTGTTTTCTAATCACAGAGAAAAGAGATAAATTATTGGATGGCGTTTTCTTAAGGTATGCATTCTCCCTACCCAAAGCCCCACCTGTGTCTTTCATGCTTTTCTTCCCCCACCTGTCTACTTCTGTCCTTCCCTCTGCTTCAGGCTGAACCCTCCACTGCATTCTGGAAGGTGTCTCCTCTTCTGTTTGGCTTCTTGTGGTCCTCCATCCATCCATCACTCTCCTTTTTCATGTGTGTCCCACCTCTTATCTCCCAGCTGTTTCTTCTGCCATTGATGTGCTCAGAGATCTCCTTTCTTGCACTCGCCCCCACTGAAAAAATGGCCTTGATCCTGCTCCCCTTCTAGCTACAGTCTGACCTCTCATCCTCCCCTCATAGCCTGATTTCTTGAGACCAAGTCCACACTGCTTCTCCTCATCTGTTCTCTGCGGACTACTATCATCTGACTTTTGCCTTCCCCACTCCACTGATGTGGCTTATCTGAAGTTAACTATGCCCTCCCACCTGCCCGGTCAAGGAATTTCAGTCCCGGCCCTATTTATCCTTCACATTGGCAGTGTTGACCTCTCCTGCATTGTCTTCCGTGCTCTCTAGATCCTATTTCTTGGGTTTTTTGTTTGTTTGTTTTTTAAATTTATTTAAATGAAAAGAAACAAACAAAAACAGTTCATCCACTTCTCGAACCTCCCATCCCCTGCCTCTGGCAACCACAATCTGAATCTGTTCTCTGTGTCAATGAACTTTTTTTTTTTTTTTTCCCTCAGATTCCACACATAGGGGAGGTAATATGGTATTTGTCCTTCTCTGACTTAATTCACTAAGCATAATGTCCTCGACGTTCATCCATGTTGTCGCAAATGGCAAGATTTCATTCTTTTCTGTGGCTGAATAGTATTCCATTTCATATACACACCACATTTCTTTATTCATTCATCCATCAATGGACACTTAGGTTGTTTGCATGTCTTGGCTATTGTCAATAATGCTGCAGTAAAAATAATAATGTGCATATATCTTTTCAAATTAGTGTTTTTGTTTCCTTCAGATAAATGCCCAGAAGTGGAATTGTTGGATCATAAGGTACTTCTGTTTTCAGTTTTTCTGAGGAAACTTCATACTTTTTTCCATAGTGGCTGCACCAATTTACATTCCCTTCAACAGTGCAGGAGGATACCTCTTCCCCCACATCCATGCCAACGCTTGTTATTTCTTATCTTTTTATTAATAATTATTCAGACACATGTGAGATGATATCTCTTTGTGGTTTTGATTTGCATTTCCCTGATGATCAGTGATGTTGAACACCTTTTCATGTACCTGTTGGCCATCTCTATGTTTTCTTTGGGAAAATGTTCAGGTCCTTTGCCCCTTTTTAAGTTGGATTGTGATTCTGTTTTTGCTATTGAATTTTTTGAGCTCTTTATATATTTTGGATATTATTCCCTAAGTGGATGTATGGTTGCAAATATTTTCTCCCATTCAGTAGGTTGCCTTTTCATTTTGGTGATGGTTTCCTTCAGTATGCAGAAGATTTTTACTTTGATATAGTCCCAATTGTTTATTTTTGCTTTTGTTGCTTTTGCTTTTGGTGTCACGTTCAAAAACTATTTGCCAGGACTTATGTTAAGGAGCTTACCCTCTGTGTTTTTTTTCTAGGAGTCTTATGGTTTCAGGTATTATGTTCAAGTCTGTGACACATTTTACATTTATTTTTGTGTATGGTATAAGACAGTGGTCCAATTCCATTCTTTTGCATCTTGCTGTCCACTTTTTCAAGCACCATTTTTTTTCTTACAGTATTTTGCAACTTTGTATTATATTTAGTATATACATATATGCATAGGAAAAAAAGTAGGATTAAAGATGTTTTCTCTTTGCTCTGCTTTTCTTTTTTTCTCCAAATTTTTATTTAAATTCTAGTTAGTTAACATATAATTTAATATTGGTTTCAGGAGTAGCTTTTAGTGATTAATCATGTATATACAACACCTAGTACTCATGATAATAAGTGCCCTCCTTAATACCTTTCACCCATTTAGCCCCTCTCCTACCTCCCTCCCTCCATCGACCCTCAGTTGGTACTCTTTTGTTAAGAGTGTCTTATGGTTTACTTCCCTCTCCTTTTTTCCCCCTTCCCATATGTTCATCTGTTTTGTTTCCTATATTCCACATGTTAATAAAATAGTATGATATTTGTCTTTCTCTGACTTATTTAGGTTAGCATCATACACTCTATCTATATCCATGTTTTTGCAAATGGCAAGATTTCATTCTTTTGAATGGCTGAGTAATATTCCCTTGTGTGTGTGTACACACACATACACACACACACACACACACACACACACACACACATATATATATCTCACATCTTTATCCATTTATTAGTCAATGGACACTTGGGCTCTTTCCATACTTTGACTATTGTTGATAATGTTGCTATAAACATCAAGGTTAATATACCAGTTTGGATATATATTTTTGTATCCTTTGGGTAAATACCTAGGAGTGCAATTGCTGGACCATAGAGGGTAGTTCTACGTTTAACTTTTTGAGGAACTTCCATACTGTTTTCTAGAGTGGCTGTATCAGTCTGCATTCTCACCAACAATGCAAGAGGGTTCCCCTTTCTCTGCATCCTTGCCAACATCTGTTGTTCCCTGTGTTGTTAATTTTAGACATTCTAACAGGTGTGAAGTGGTATCTCATGGTGGTTTTGATTTGTATTTCCCTGATGATGAGTGATGTTGAGCATCTATTCATGTGTCTGTTGGCCATCTGGATGTCTTCTTTGGAAAAATGCCTGTTCATGTCTTCTGCCCATTTCTCAACTGGGTTGTTTGTTCTTTGGGTGTTGAGTTTGATAAGTTATTTACAGATTTTGGATACTAGCCCTTTATCAAGTATGTCATTTATAAATATCTTCTCCCATTCCATTGGTTGCCTTTTAGTTTTATTGTTTCCTTCACTGTGCAGAAGCTTTTTATCTTGATGGAATCCCAATAGTTCATTTTTGCTTTTGTTTCCCTTGCCTCCAGAGACATGTCTAGTAAGAAGTTTCTCTGGATGAGATCAAAGAGGTTGCTGCCTGTGTTCTTCTCTAGGATTTTGATGGTTTCCTGTCTCACATTTAGGTCTTTCCTCCAGTTTGGATTTATTTTTGTGTATGGGTAAAAAAAAGTGGTCCAGTCTCCTTCTTCTGTTTGCTGCTGTCTAGTTTTCCCAACACCATTTGTTGAAGAAGAAACTGTTTTCCATTGGATATTCTTTCCTGCTTTGTCAAAGTTTAGTTGACCATATAGTTGTGGGTCCATTTCTGAGTTTTCTGTTCTGTCCTGTTGATGATATGTGTCTGTTTTTGTGCCAGTAGCGTACTGTCTTGATAACCACAGCTTTGTAATATAGCTTGAAGTCCAGAATTGTGATGCCTCCAGCTTTGTTTTTTTTTTTTTTTTTTCCTTTCAGAATTGCTTTGGCTTTTTGGAGTATTTTGTGATTCCATATAAAATTTAGGATTGTTTGTTCTAGCTCTGTAAAAAATACTGATGGTATTTTGATAGGGATTGCATTAAATGTGTAGACTGCTTTGGATAGTATAGACATTTTAGCAGTGTTTGTTCTTCCAGTCCATGAGAACGGAATTTTTTCCCCATTTCTTTGTGTCCTCTTTAATTTCCTTCATAACTGTTCTATAGCTTTCAGAGTACAGATCTTTTACATCTTTGGTTAGGTTTATTCCTAGGTATCTTATTGTTTTGGGTGCAATTGTAAATGGGATCAATTCCTTGGTTTCTTTTTCTGCTGCTTCATTATTGGTGTCTAGAAATGCAGCAGATTTCCATACATTGATTTTATATCCTGCAGCTTTGCTGAAATCATGTATTAGTTCTAGCAATTTTTTGGAGGGGTCTTTTGGGTTTCTACATAAAGTATCATGTTGTCTGTAAATAGTGAAAGTTTGACTTCTTCCTTGTTGATTTGGATGCTTTTTATTTATTTTTGCTGTCTGATTGAAGGGGCTGAAGACTTCCAGTCCTATGTTAAATAGTAACAGTGAGAGTGGATATCTTGTTTTGTTCCTGACTGTAAGGGAAAGGCTCTCAGTTTTTCCCTACTGAGGATGATATTAGCTGAGAGTCTTTCATATATGGCTTTTATGATGTTGAGGTGTGTTCCACCTATACCAATTTTGTGAGGGTTTTTATCAAGAATGGATGCCATATTTTGTCAGAAGTTTTTTCTGCCTCTATTGAGAGGATAATATGGTTATTATCCTTTCTTTTATTAATGGGGTGTATTGTGTTGATTGATTTGCAAATATTGAACCAGCCCTGCAGCAGAGGAGTAAATCCCACTTGATCATGGTGAATAGTTCTTTTAATGTACTGTTGAATTTGATTTGCTAGTATCTTGTTGACAATTTTTGCATCAAGTTTCATCAGGTATATTGGCCTGTGATCCTCCTGTTTAGTGAGGTCTTTGTTGGGTTTTGGAATCAAGGTAATGCTGGCTTCATAGCATGAGTTTGGAAGTTTTTCTTCCATTTCTAATTTAAGGAACATTTTGAGAAGAATAGGTATTAACTCTTCTTTAAATGTCTGGTAGAATTCTCCTGGAAACCTATCTGGCTCTGGACTTTGTTGGGAGATACTTAATTACTGATTCAATTTCTTTGCTGTTTATGGGTGTGTTCAAATTTTCTGTTTCTTCCTGTCTCAGTTTTGAGTTTTGGTAGTTTGTATATTTCTGGGAATTTGTCTATTTCTTCCAGATTGCCCACTTTGTTGGCATATAATTTTTCATAATATTCTCTTATAAGTATTTATATTTCTGGGGTGCCCAGCATCATTTATTGAAGACACTGTGCTTCTTGCTTCTTTTGTACACTCTTACCTCCTTTGTCATAAATTACTTGACCATATGGACATGAATTTATTTCTGGGCTCTCTATTCTGTTCCATTGAGCTATATATCTGTTTGTGTATTAATACCATACTGTTTTGATTACAATAGCTTTGTTGTATAGTTGGAAATCAGGGAGCATGATGCCTCCAGCTTCTTTTTAAGACTGCTTTGGCTATTCGGGGTCTTTTATGGTTCCATACAAATTTTACATTTCTTCTATTTCTGTGTAAAATGCCACTGGAGTTCTGATAGGGACTGCATGGAATGTGCAGATTGCTTTAGGCAGTATGGACATTTTAACAATACTGATTCTTTTAATCCATGAACACGGAATATCTTTCCATTTAGTTGTGTCCTCTTTGATTCTTTCAATAAATGTGTTGTAGTTTTGGGTTTTTTTTTGAAGTTTATTTATTTTTGAGAAAGAGAGAGAGAGAGAGAGCGAGCATGCACTAGCAAGGTAGCAAGGGAGGGGCAGAGAGAGAGGGAGAGAGAGAGAATCCCAAGCAGGCTCTGTGCTGCCAGCATAGAGCCCGACGTGGGGCTCAAACACACGAACCATGAAATCATGACCTGAGCCAAAACTAAGAGTCAGATGCTTAACCAACTGAGCCACCCAGTTGCCCCAGGTGTTGTAGTTTTCAGTATACAAATCTTTCACCTCCTCCTTGGTTAAATTTATTGTTTTTTGTGTGTTTATTGTTATTGTTGTTGTTTAAAATGTAAGATCCTGAGTTCTTTTCTGCCCTTCTCAGCCTCATTTCCTGGTTCTTGTTTCTGTGACCGGTCTTGACCAGTTACCATTTTGCAGGATTCTAGCCTCAGCTTTATTCTCCTCCAACCCTAAACATCCTCTCTTAGGCATATCACTCACACATGACACTCACTAGTCATATATGTGTATGTGCCCCACATTAAAAAAATAAACCTGGCTCCTCCTCTTCTCTCCTAAACCTTCTCTTCCTTCTGAGTCCCACTCTAGGTGAATCGTACCCCTTGTCACAAACCCCAGGCTTGGGGGTTATGCTGGACTCCTCTCCTTAACTTGCCAGCCAGCCGTAATGGTCTTGTTCTCTGCCCCCTTCAACTCCTATCTCATGCATGAGATACCTTCACTCCATTACTTAGATTACTGCCTTTGCTGCTACCTGAACCTTCTGGCAAATACCTGTGTTTTTTTTACCCCAGCCACAAAGAAATCACTTGGAGAACTTTTAACAATCCTCACGCCCAAGTCACACCCCAAACCAATTACGTTAGAATCTTCAAAGGTGGGGCCCAGATGATTCCAATGTGTAGCCACAGTTAAGAGCCTTGCATTGCATCTCTTCTCCCTCAAATCCATTCTCCACACTGCCACTAAAGTGTTTTTCTTAAAACTCAAATTGGATTATGTTTGGTTCCCTGTTCAAAAATCCTTCAATGACTTTCCATTGCCTTTGGAAAAATTCTTTAGTGTGTTATACAAGCCTTTTTTGGCTTGTTATATGAGACCTTTCATGATTGGCCCTACCTAATTCCCTAGCCCTACCTCCTGTGGGTCCATCAAAGGCACCATACCCAGGCCATTGTGATCCACCTCCCCAGGCTTTTTCAAGGCTCTCTGCATGTGCACAGACTCAGGCCTCAGTCTGGAGTATCTGGCCAACTCAACTCTCTCTGTGCTTTAATATCCTGTTTAAGTGTCATCACTTACAAAAAGCTTTCTGGGGGGTGCACTTAGGTGGCTCAGTCAGTTAAACATCTGAGTCTTAGTTTCAGCTCAGGTCATGATCTCACGGTTTGTGGGTTCAAGCCCCATGTTGGGCTTTGTGCTGGCAGCACAGAGCCTGCCTGGGATTCTCTCTCTCTCCCTCTCTCCCTGCCCCTCCCCCACTCACACACACACTCTCTCTCTCAAAATAAATAAACATTTAAAATGAGAATGACAACAAAAAAACTAAAAAGCCTTCTGGGACGCCTTCATGTTAGGTTAAATGCTCCTTCTCTGAGCTTCCTGGAAACTAGGCTGCTTCTACTACAGCAGCTTTTTTTTTATCTCTACCACTAGCACAGCTGCTTGATGGCAGGGGCAATCTCCTGTTTACACAGCACCAAAAGGTAGCACACGGTAGGCACTCAGTATATGTACAGTGAATTTATCCATCCATCTCTTCCCACATCTCTAACCTCATAACAAGCTCATGTAGCAAAACAGAAATATAGAGTTGAAAGCTCAGTGAGTTGTTACAGCAAAGACTTAAACCCAAAGCAGTAGGCTGTTCGGACCTTTCTCCTCATTACACAAATGTGCACTTAACACAGGTGAACCCTCCCCCCACCTCCTTAAAGCAGCAGCATTATCCACAGAGGTCCAGCACAGCTGAGTGTGCTGAGTTTGCTGGCACACAGAGGGTGGTCCTGTCCCCTGACCCCACTGTTACCAAATGGGTCCTGCTACATTAAGTGCAATGTTTGCTTTGATTCCAGAGATGAGGTTAAGACAGAGCTCATTTTATTTTTTTAATTAATTAATTTTTAAATTTGAATTTCACATTTTTTTTCTTAAATAAGTTCGTTTTTTCCAAACTCTTAATTTATATATATATATATATATATATATATATATATATATATATATATATAATTTATTGTCAAACTGGTTTCCATACAACACCCAGTGCTCATCCCAACAGGTGCTTTCCTCAACGCCCATTACCCACTATCCCCTCTCCCCCACCCCCCATCAACCCTCAGTTTGTTCTCAGTATTTAAGAGTCTCTTATGGTTTGCCACCTTCCTCTCTGTAACTTTTTTTCCCGCTTCCCCTTCCCCCGGGTCTTCTGTTGAGTTTCTCAGGATCCACATATGAGTGAAAACGTATGGTATCTTTCTCTGCCTGACTTATTTCACTTAGCATAACACTCTCCAGTTCGATCCACGTTGCCACAAATAGCCAGATTTCATTCTTTCTCATTGCCAAGTAGTATTCCATTGTATATATGAACCACATCTTCTTTATCCATTTGTCAGTTGATGGACATTTAGGCTCTTTCCATAATTTGGCTATTGTTGAAAGTGCTGCTATAAACATTGGGGTACACGTGCCCCTATGCATCAGCACTTGTGTATCCTTTGGATAAATTCTTAGCAGTGTTATTGCTGGGTCCTAGGGTAGATCTATTTTTAATTTTTTGAGGAACCTCCACACTGTTTTCCAGAGCGGCTGCACCAGTTTGCATTCCCACCACCAGTGCAAGAGGGTTCCCGTTTCTCCACATCCTCTCCAGCATCTATATTCTCCTGATCTGTTCATTTTAGCCATTCTGACCGGTGTGAGGTGGCATCTCAGTGTGGTTTTGATTTGTATTTCCCTGATGAGGAGTGACGTTGACCATCTTTTCATGTGCCTGTTGGCCATCTGGATACGACAGAGTTCGTTTTAAAAGAAGAGTTTGGACCAGAGCAATTCAAGTACAAAGGCAATCAAGTTTCACTAGTTCAGAATAAAGAGTTTGAAAACAGACCAAATGTGGAGAGGGGGTGATGATATTTACAAATGGATTCTTCATCTTACTGAAGATCTATCTGCCAGAGTATCCTTTCAAACGGGAGCTTACTTTGAGCACTTAAAATTAGCATCCAGCTTATAAAGGTGCAGGGCAGGTGCACATGACTTACAAAAGAGATCCTGCTGGATCATGCCTTCCCTGCCATGCAAGGACGGATATGAAAATGACTTGGAGAGCTAATAAAGCAGGCTTACCAGTGAGGGACAGGGTCTGGACCTTCTTCCCGATTCCCTGGCAGATTCTGATCCTCATCACGATTATGGTAAGGGTGACCACAATCGGGCTGTGATCCGCCATCACCCTCCAGCTTAGTGCTTCTTAATACTGGCTCCACATTAATCTTTGGGGGACTTTCAAAAATCCCAACATGCGGGGCGCCTGGGTGGCGCAGTCGGTTAAGCGTCCGACTTCAGCCAGGTCACGATCTCATGGTCCGTGAGTTCGAGCCCCGCGTCAAGCTCTGGGCTGATGGCTCGGAGCCTGGAGCCTGTTTCCGATTCTGTGTCTCCCTCTCTCTCTGCCCCTCCCCCGTTCATGCTCTGTCTCTCTCTGTCCCAAAAATAAATAAAAAACGTTGAAAAAAAAAAAATCCCAACATGCAGGTCTTACACCAGGCCAGTTAGGCATTAGCCCTAGGAGTGGGCCACCAGCACTGGAAGTTTTAGGAGCTCCTGGAGGATCAGCTGTGGGTCTGGGGATCACACCTCTAGCTTCCTGGTTCTCAAACTTGGCTGAGCTTTGGAATCACCTAAGGGCCTTCAACAAACATTCCAATGCATGGGTAGGCAGGGTATACAGTAGTATCTAGAGATACCATTGTAATTGCTGTGGGATGCAACCTGGCACCCACATCAGGATTTATAAACGCTCTTTGGCAATTCTAAAGTGCAAAAAAGTGTCAGAACTACGACCACAGTTCATCCTCCCACAGTTCCTAAAGAGCTCTTTTACTTTGATAGAAAGAATCCATTGTCATAGGAAGATGAGAAACCCAACCTGTCAGGAACATATTTATCCTCCTGGCTGATCTCAAGTGACTGAGGTGGGAGTTCCCTTCAGAAAAAAACGGTTATTATCTGTGCTGGAGGGAAAGTAACAGAGTTAGTTAGTTTACAGATTAAATTCATGGACACCAAGGGTCCCGCTTCCTGTGCCACCGGCTGAACATCCCTCAGTTCCCCCACTGCCTGAGTGATCTCAATTGCCTTGACAGGTCGCCATCCCTCCCTGGAAACATGTAGAGTGGCATTACAAATAATAAACGGATACTACTAATGGACTCAATTATTGTAAATTTCTGGGTCATTGCTGATGGCATTTTCCTCCCTTCTTTCATCCTTTATTCAAAATCTTTCTCCTTATACTTCTCTATTTATGGATGTGAGGGCGGAGTTAGTGCCCTGTTTTGGGTAGGCAGGCTACAGACTGTCCCTTTCCACCTCATCTCTTCTTTATGGTGTCAAGGTGGTAGCTTGCCCCTTCATCTTGAAAAAAGGCATCCTCTTCTGTAGTCCCAAAACGGGTTCAGGTGACACCACTCTCCATCTAATCTTAGAATCTTAACACTCCGGGGGTATACTCTCAAACAACTCCATTAAGTCAGTGATGAGGATTCTCATATAACACTTTTTAAAAAAATGCTGGGGCACCTGGGTGGCTCAGTCGGTTAAGCGGCCGACTTCAGCTCAGGTCACGATCTCGCAGTCCGTAAGTTCGAGCCCTGCGTCGGGCTCTGGGCTGATGGCTCAGAGCCCGGAGCCTGCTTCCGATTCTGTGTCTCCCTCTCTCTCTGCCCCTCCCCCGTTCATGCTCTGTCTCTCTCTGTCTCAAAAATAAATAAAACGTTAAAAAAAATTTTAAAAAAATGTTTATTTCTTAGAGAAAGAGAGACAAAGTGTGAGCGGGAGAGGGGCAGAGAGAGAAGGAGACACAATCCAAAGCAGGCTCCAGGCTCTGAGCTGTCGGCACAGAGCCCTACGCGGGGCTCAAACTCACAGTCCGTGAGATCATGACCTGAGCTAAAGGTGGACGCTTAACTGACTGAGCCACCTTTGCGCCCCCCCCCCCCACTTCTTTGTAATGAAGATACTCATTGGTTCACTTGGATGTTGAACATAGGATAGCAGTTTTGAACTTTGGCTTCACACTGTAATTACCTGGGGAGCTTTAAAAACTATTGATGCTTATGACTGTCTCCTAGAGATTCTGATGGAATGGTGTGGGGATTGGCTGGGTCAATGGTATTCTTTTTTTCAAGGCCTCTCAGGTGATTCCAGTATTTAGCAGAGGGTGATACCACTGATATTTGTCAATAGGAGAGACAGAAGAGAGAGGCCAAAGGATACCCAGAGAACATCTCTCAAGTCTCACTCTTCCAAAGGATTCTCTGTATGAGCCAACAGAGGCATTTGTCCCATTTAGATTCTTTATGAGCACAGGTGGTTGAATGAATTTCCTAGGAGATCAGAAGCAACAATAGGCCAAGAAGAATCTCAATTTCTTTTCAGTGGCCTTTTCTTCTAGAAGTGCTCATCTAGGGCTGCTGTCCCATGGCTCCTGCTGGCCCCTCTGTCCCCATGGCCCATCAGCATTTGTGCAGTGTTTCTTGGGTACCATGGATGCAGGAGAAGAAACTCCATGCCCTGCTGAGGGTGAGCAGGGAGGAGTGGGATGCTGTGTGAAGTGTGAGATCTTGAAGAAGCTCAGGATAACCGCTGGGCCCGCACACACTGTGCTGCCCTCCCAGGTGGACATTCCCTGGTCATATTTGTGGTTTTCCCCTCCCTCATCTTTCCCTCCAATCCTCTTTCTTTCGCTGAATGCTTTCCTGTCCTGTGTGCCGTGTCTTTTGAGTGCCACCAGTGGGACTGCCTGTGACGGCCACAGTCAATGGCCTGCTCAGCACCCATGTCCCTCCACCTCTTTGCTGCCTGCAGAACCTAGAATTTTATCAGGCCTCTGGCCCAGCAGCAGGTGGTGAAACTTGATTAGCCCAAACAGTGGTTTCCCATATTGGCTACCTATTAAAAACACCCAAGGGGTTGTTGAAGCAACGCTGATACTTGGGCCCCACCTCCTAGAAACTCTGATTTAATTGGTAAGTAGCAAAACCTCCCAGGTGATTAAAATATGCATCCAGGATTGAGGATCACTAGGACAGTCACGGTATTTTAGTTCCCCTCACGAATGCTTGATTCAAGATTGGGCAATGAGGCCATTTGGGTTGTTGAAACACGTGGATACAGGGTGGGGATGGGGAGATTTGGAAAGAGGTTTCCTTGGCGTTCGGAGAGGATGGTTCTTCTTTTTCCCGCATGGTCTCAGGAGTTATTTGGGGGAAGGATGAGATGCTTGGAGCCACTGCTGCTGTCTTTTACCTGTGAGTATCCGTGCCAGAGGACATAGATGTTTCTAATGAGAATGGCAGAGTGCAGTGTTAAAACGAGTCTAGGTTTTAACAATGTCTCTGAGCTGCTCAGCTGGTCAAAGTGGGAAGCCCCTGTTGTCCAGGCTTCTTGGTTTGCAAGGCCTGCCCATTCTTCCCAGCCTCACAGCAGGCCTGGGCTAGAAACGGGTCACAATCCCACGTTCCAGGTTTCCAGAGAGGCATTTGTGAGCGTGCCCTGCTAGACAGGCACAGCACATCTGGGGGTAAAGCTCCCTAACGCTGATGAAGCCATCCACCCACCACCAAGGGGCCTCCAAGACCCAGCCACCTTGCTGGGCAGGTTTTCTGGGGAAGTACTGGCAAAGCATGTCTGCCATGGAGAGCTCTGTGCCACGAATGAGGCAGGGGAAGTCTTGGTGGAGTCCGGCCAATTCCGGCTTGAATCCTGGTTACTGATTGTGAAAATGAAGTCAGTGAAACTCTGTGTGCCTCAGTTTTACCATCTGTACAATGAGTTAACCTCAAAGAGTTGTTGCTATAGGTCATTTAATAGATTTAGCACAGTACCTGGCACTTTTTCTTTACTGTTAGTAAATGGCAGTTTTTTTGCTATTAAGGTTTTTTTAATGTTTGCAAGAGAATTTGTGAGGTGGGAGGGGTAGAGAGAGAGGGGGGCAGAGAATACGAAACGGGCTTTGTGCTGACAGCAGAGACCCTCATATGGGGCTCGGACTCACAAATCTTGACATCATGACCTCAGCTGAAGTCAGATGCTTAACCAAGTGAGCCACCAAGGTGCTCAAGTTTTTGTTTTTGCTATTATCTGTTGACTCTGTGCTGTAATAAGCAAGAGGTAAAGTTCTTGAAAAGAATGAGAAGAGAGCTGGTTGATTTTCATAGGCCTGACTACTGGTTTAACACTTCAGAAAGACGGAACAAGTTTGTGCTGGTAGTTCTCTCTGCCTGGAATCTGTCCACATAATTTGAGCATGATTTGCCAAGTCAGCATAGATGCTGGGTCAGGTGTAACTGAGCTCTGTTCCCACCCCAGCTGCTGATGGGCTTGATTGATATCAATCAATTCCATAACTGGCTGCTGCTGGTTTTGGAAAGGAAGCAGCTGGGCGTGGGGTCACACCTTCCTGGAGGCTGTACCCTGCTTGCGACAGGAGCTGTGACAGAGAGAGGAGGCTGGTTAGCCTGTGAGGGTTGGGTCTTCCAGTGCCTCTTGGCTTCAGAGCACTGTCCACACCGGGGTATCCTCTCTCCCTCGGGACTGGCTGTCAGCCCTGACTCACGCCTCCAATCAGGACTGGGGGTGTGGGTATTGGACTGGTGTCTCCAGTCGGCTTCGAGGGCATCCCAGAGATTCTCAGAAGGCTCACTGACCTAGTGCTCTCCCCACTCATCCTCTTCTTCCTTCCTCCGTGTCTCTGATCCATGTGTGTGTTCTCCTCCCTTCTCTGGGCTTCTCCTCAGCTTGGCTGGGACATCCTCTGATTTCCACCTCCTGCGTGCTCTGACTGTCCTACTCCATGTCCCTTCTATCACTTTGGCCCCCTGTTGGGCTTCTGTCTCTTCCGGGAAGCCTGCCTCTGGGTACTTCCACGAGCACCTGCTTCTCGCCAATCTAAAACGTCCCTACACCTCCCGCTGCCCACCTCTGCTGTTCAGACTTAATACTTCCTCTGGGCTTGATCTCTGCCCCTGGTGACCTCCTCCCCTCTGCCAGCAGCAGTGCTTTGCTTCTTTTGTTTTCATCACTGTTGTTTTATTCTTGAATTCCCTCCAATGTCTCCGCCTCTGGTCCATATTTAGTTAGAATATTCTCTCCTCCCACCTTTCTGGGGGTCGTGCTCTATCACTCTATCAACCATCCTTTATCTCTAGAACTTGCCATTTCTTTCTTACTACTTTTTCATCCATTTTTAAGTATGTTTAGGTTTCTGCTATCTTAAAAAAAAAAGGGCAGGACGCTCTCCTTCCTCTACTGTTCCCATTTCTGCTCGAGTTGGGCCTCTCCTTTTCCCCACAGAAAGAGTTGTCCAGGGGGCACCTGGATGGCTCCGTCTGTTAAGCATCTGGCCCCTGATTTTTGGCTCAGGTCATGGTCTCACAGTTTGTGGGATTCAGCCCTCCATCAGGTTCTGCACTGACAGCTCCGAGCTTGATTGGGATTGTCTCTCACTCCCTTTCTCTCTGCCCTAAAATAAATAAGATAAAAATAAAAATAAACACACCTGAAAGAGTTGTCCAGGCTCATTGTCTCCCGTTCCACTCCTCTCCACACACAGGAGTGTGTCACCTCCTCACGTGCTTTGGAAACTTTCTCCCCAGGGATAACGGATCACCGTGGGTTTAACTCCCGAATTTTCCAGAGGCAGTACAGCCTAGGGGGATAGGCCTCTTTAGAATCCTGCCTACCTCTTAGTCCAGGTTTGACCTTTCCACTAAATTGCTTAATTCTTTCGATGGACTTGAACTTTCTTGAAGGCCGGGGCTGTTGACTTCCCAGGGTCTAAGAATAATTAGGGTGAATACATACTGCAGGGGCGATGGGGAGGTCGACTCTACGGATACTGTGTGCTTCTTCAGTGGAAGATCAAAAATTTTTGCTGGATGAATGAATGAGTTTTGCCCAAAGATAATACTTAATATTCCCACAACCATCTTCTTTCCATTCACCAGGTCCCTGGTTTATTTTCTGTTTTAAGAAATCATAAAACAAAGGTCTTCCTTATGGCCAAATCTGAGGTGTCTTCTAAACTGACATCTCAGACCATTTGAATCTAAGCTAGGACTGGAACAGGAGAGGTGCCTTTGGAGTGTCTGCTCATAGAAGAGTCACATCTTGATTTGGCATTTGACTTCAGACAGTTAAGTTAATATCCCTCAGCAGTGGAGATGTGGTCCTTTTGGTTGTGATCAGGCAAAACATGTTTTAAATTCTAAAATCCAAGCCCTCCTCTGCTATTTGTGAATATAGAAAACCAGGGGTTAGAAAAATCCCCCTCAGGGTCCTAGACTGAAGATCTTTTAATGGGAAGGAAAACTACTGTGTAAAGAGAAGCAGGTAGGTCAAATGGGCAGTTAAAATCAAACAGTTGGATGTCTTAATTGGAATTTCATTACCCTTGTCCTTGGGAGTGATTGTAAACACCGGCTGGGAAACAGGAGGGTGGGGTCTTAATCAGTGGGTGGTAGGGGTTGGTGAGATCTACTCAGTGCAGGGCCTGGGGATGGGGGTTCTGGGGAGTGGGAGCAGAGGCCTGGGCTTGACACAACTTGCAGTCTTCTTGAGATTAAACTAACCCCATAAAAAGCAGAGCATTTGATGCGAGACAGTGTAATTAAGTGCTAAATTGTGGCACAAGTGCTAACTGCTAGCAGAAACTGGATGAGAAGTTCCAGGAGTCCTGGAATAGCTTATAAACCCATAGTAGGGATGAAGGATTCCATTGGAGTCGTAAGGAATGGGCCAGGCTCCTATGACTCAGGGCTGGATAAGCCGAAAAGACAAGTGAGGGGTGCTGGGCAGGTACCTTACAGTCATAAATGGTGAGTGAGATGAGGCCCTCCCAGTGAAGTGATTGAATAGGCTGTACATCCCTGGGCTCTTCCTGGCCAGAACTTGGTCCACAAATCCTTGTGGGATGCTAATGTGTGCTTCTTATCTCCAGCCTTTGCGGCTGCCCTGGGGTATCTTCCTCTCCTGACCTGCTTTCTATGGTGGCAGCTACAGGCTACTTTTGTGATCTTCTCAGGTCTGTCAACCCAGGCAAGCTCCTAGTGGCCCTTCTGCCCCCCTTCCAGCTTCCCCAAGACATGCTGGCTACCCATTGCCACATCTCTCTTAACCCCCTGGTGATTAGAAGCCCCTTCTCCAAAGGACGCTAGGACAGGCCCCTGAAGGGCTAAGAGTGTCATAGAGGGTCTCCACCAGCTGCTTGATGTGCTCTTACTTTCCTTCTGACCCCTGGGCCTGACTTCCCAGATCCACCACTCTCTATGTTGTGTATAAGTTAGTTGTTTTTCCTGAGAGCTTTTAGTGGAACTCTTGGGGTTGGAAGAGATGGAAAATGCATTGTAAGCATTTTGAAAAGGACAGATGAATTTGTTGAATCTTGAAACCAAAATCTACAGGTGTTTATGTGTGGCTGAATGCAGGTGATGCCAGGTGTCTATGGGAGGTTGTTGGGCTCTCTTGGGCATAGTCCCTTTTCCCAAATGACCACCAGCAGCAACAGGCTTCCACTCTGCCAGCTAGACATCTTGCCCTAAATAGTCCTCTTCCCCATAGTCCTATGGAAGAAATCACTGAATTGATCATGAATTGTCTGCTTTGGATCATCGACCCAACCCTGAATCATTTTGGCCAAGGAAATGAGATACTGCCATTGACTAGGACTGTGTCACATGCCCAGTGGAGGTAGACTCAGGATGAGGTATTTCCCTAAATGGAAGATGTGGGTTTGTTACCAGAATAAAGAATGCTGGTCAGGCCCCAAATGGTGTCCAGTAGAGAAGTAAAATGGCTCTCCCAATGGCCAGCAGCTGTGATGTCTAGTCATGGGTCCCATATTGCTCATATGTAGGGCTGCTGCACCAACTCTTACTCTCCCTCAGAAATGCTCAGAGGCAGGCCTGAGGCTTCCAGTTTGGGAGTCCAGTCGAGGCAAAGCACAGAACTAGATTATGTGGGGAAATGTGGCTAAGATTATTTTCAAAGATTTTGGAAGATCCTCAAAAGCCTTCATTTCTTCCTTATGCCTTCCTTATTTCCCCTCCTTTGTGGCAGTGGTTGACAAGGGAAGCTGTTGCGATCACGCAGTTCACTGGTTGTTTCTTATTTTGTTGAGCGACACCTTGGATTCCCAAATAAGAAATGCAACCAGGGAGGTTTCAGAGTGATGTGGAGAGGGGAAGAGAGCGGGCCAGGCATTTTCAAGCAGAACATTTGTACAAGGACAGAATGCCAACCTTCCTGTAAGGTTGGCAGATGTGCCCCCCTCCTCTGCCCCCCAGCAGGCAGTGACAGAAAGGTAATCAGAACCATTTGCCACTTTCCATTCAGGGAGACATGGAACCAAAGTGGGAGCAATGCGTGATGATAAATTGGTTTTTGCTCTTCCTTTGAACTTCAAGAGCCATCCCCCTGGGTCCCTCCCATCTGATGGATTGATGGACAAGCTCAATGGGCTTAGAGAGGATTCCATATCCAAGCATCTGAGCTGCATTAAGGGGATTCTTCGAAACTAATTGAATGTGAATGTCAGCTAGCACTGATGGAAGAGGGGAAGAAAAGAACCAGCTTTAGCAAGGGAGCTTTCAAAGGCTGAGAGAGAAACCAAGTGGTAAGAAAAGGCTCCCGAACCTCCATTCGACATCTTTGGAGCCCCAGCAAAAGTCAATTTTTCACTGGGTTTTAATTATTTTAAGTATTTATTGCCTTTCTGCAATCAAGAAATTGGAAGCTAGAAAGCAATAAAATTTTAATTGACATAATTTTATATGTTCAGTTTTACATGCTGATGTTTTTATTACATCATGAACATTGTAAGCTAATGCCATTTTTCAAAGCCATCACGAATGGCTATATAACATGCTAGGATAAGGGTGTGCCGCACTGCATTTCAACGTGTCTTTCTCTTTGGTCATTTGGAGTATTTCTGATGTCTGATGACACATTGTTCTAGCTTCATTCCTACAGCAGTATGGAGCTGTGTTCATTCATTTTTACCAACATTGAATATTATTTTAAGTGGTTATTCTTGAGAGAGAGAGAGAATGAGAATGAATGCCTGAATGAGCAAGGGGTGGGGGAGGGAAGTGAGGGAGAGGGAGATACAGAATGTGAAGCAGGCTCCAGGCTCTGAGCTGTCAGCACAGAACCCGACATGGGGTTCAAACTCACAAACGGTGATATCATGACCTGAACCGGAGTTGGACACTTAACTGACTGAGCCACCCAGGTGCCCCTGAATATTACTTTAAAAGTCTCTTGCCGGGGTGCCTGGATGGCTCAGTCAGTTGAGCGTCAGACTTAGGCTCAGGTCATGATCTCACAGTTTGTGATTTTGAGCCCCGCATTGGGCTCTGTGCTGACAGCTCAGAGCCTAGAGCCCTCTTCAGATTCTGTCTCTCCTCTCTCTCTGCCCCTCCCCAACTCCTGCTCTGTCTCTCAAAACTAAATAAATGTTAAAAAAAAAAAAAAAAGGTTAAAAGTCTTGGGGCGCCTGGGTGGCTCAGTCTGTTAAACGTCTGACTTCGGCTCAGGTCATGATCTCGCAGTTTGTGAGTTCGAGCTCCATGTCGGGCTCTGTGCTGACAGCTCGGAGCCTGGAGCCTGCTTCGGATTCTGTGTCTCCCTCTCTCTGATGCTCCCCCACTGTGCTCTGTCTCTCTCTATCAAAAATAAATAAATGTAAAAAGAAAAATTAAAAAAAAGTTAAAAGTCTCTTGCCAATTTGATAGGTAAAATGACTTCTCTTTGAGCCACATATCTTTGATTCCGGATAAGGATATTGTTTTCCATATTTATTAATCATTTGTATTCCAACTTCTGAAAATCATCTTTATGCTCTTGGCACATTTTTGGTGACAGTTAACAAGATATTGATACATTAATGTATTTAACATAGTGTAACATCCTTCATATATAACTATCTTTTATAAGATTGGTTAGTAACATTTTGCTCTTTGTATTTAAAACTAGCATAGAGGACATAACTCTATTTTTCTGATACTGTTATTTAAGAATGATTTTTTGAAGAATAGTATATTCACAGGATACTATGAGTATTCACTGAAGTGTCTCCAGTCTTGCCTTTGTGTCAGTTCCCCTTCTCAAATCCTTTGTTACCAATTTCATGTGTACGTTGAGTTCCTTCTATATAGTACACATTTACAAATTTCTGTATTCCTTTTTCCTTTTTATACAGGTGCTAAGGTAATATCTGTACCCTATTACAGCTTTCTCTTTCCCTTAGAGATTTGAAGTTCATTTTCTATCATTACAGAAACAGCTTCCTTATTCTTGGTATGGCAACATAGTATTCTATTGAATGATGTAGAGTAGTTTTTTGAGTTACAACAATTTTTAAAGATTTTATGATCCTATCTGTATCTTTTTATTTATAAATGTATCTATTGATTTTATATTTAAAATTTATATTCAGCCCTGCAATCATTTAAACGCGCCTCTGTGTTTTCTTCCTGTGTGGTTTTGGTTAGACTTTTCTTTTAAGGTAAATGTACATTGACATGCAATAAGAGGTAATACAGAGACATTCCTTGTATCTTTTACCTAGTTTCTTTCAATGGCAACATCTTGCAAAACTGTAATAAAATAACACAACTAGGATATTGATATTGATACAGTTAAGGCAGAGTGTTTCTGTCACCTCAAGAATTTCCATGTTTCTGTTCTATAGCCATGCCCACTGTTTCTTGTGGTCTTTAATCTCTGGCAACCACTAATCTATTCTCCATTTATGTAATGTGGTCATTTCAAGAGTGTTGTGTAAATGGAATCCTACAGTATGTGACCTTATGGGATTGCCTTTTTCACTCAGCATAATTCTCTGTAGATTTATCCATGTTACTGTGTATATCAATAGTATGTTCGTTTTTATTCCTGAACAGTATTTCATGATATGGATGTATCACAGTTTGGTTAACCATTTACTCATTGAAATACATGTGAGTTCCCAATTTTTGACTATTTAAAAAAAATTTTTTTAATGTTTGTTTGTTTTTGAGAGAGAGACAGAGCATGACTGGGGAAGTGGCAGAGAGAGAGAGAGAGAGGGATAAGAATCTGAAGCAGGCTTCAGGTTCTGAGCTGTCAGCACAGAGCCCAAAATGGGGCTTGAACTCACCAACTGGGAGATCATGACCTGGGTGAAGTCAGACGCTTGACCAACTGAGCCACCCAGGTGCCCCAATTTTTGGCTATTTCAAATAAAGGTGCTATAAACCTTTACATACAGGTTTTTGTGTGAACACAGGTTTTTATTTCTCTGAGATAAATGGCCAAGAGTACAATTGCTGTGTTGTATTGTAGTTGTAGGTTTAATTTTGAAAACTGTAAACGTGTTTTCCACAGTGGCTCTACTATTTTACATTATAACCAGCAAGACCTAATGACGCAATTTCCTGCCTCCTCACTGGCATTTGACATTGTCACCATATTTTGTTTTAGACAGACTGATAGTAATGCATCGATATTTCAGTATGGTCTTAATTTGCATTTCTCCACTGGCCAATGATCTTGAACCTCTTTCATGGCTTATTGACCATCTGTATGTCCTCTTCATGTCTTCACACTTTTTTCTACTTTGATGGTTTTTTTTTTTAACTGCTGAGTTTTAAGATTTCTTTATATATTCTACATTCTAGTCCTTTGTTGGATATGTAATTTGAAATTTTCTCCCAGTCTGTAACTTGCTTTTTCAGTTGGGTAACATGGTCTTTCGCAGAGAAAATTTTTAAAACTTTTAATGAAGTGCAATACATCATTTTTTTTTTTTCCTTTTATGCATTGTGCTTTGGGTGTCGAGATTAAGTATAGCTCTAGATCTTGAATTTTTTTTTCTACAAGTTTTGTAGTTTTATAGTTTACATTTAAGTCTATGATCCAATTTTATTTTTATTTTATTTTTATTTTTCTAAGTAGGCTCCACACCTAACATGGGGCTTGAACTCACAGCCCTGAAATCAAGAATTAGCTGCATGTTCTATCAACTGATCCAGCCAGGTGCGCACCCTATGATCCAATTTTATATAAAGTGTAAGGTTTAGGACGGTATTTTGTTTTTCTTTTGGCCTATTATGTCCAACTGCCCCAGCACCATTTTCTGAGAAGTCCATCTTTGTCCACTGAATTGTTTTTGTACCTTTGCCAAAAATCAGTCTGGCATATTTGTATGGGTCTCTTTTTTTCCCCTCAATTTTGTTCCATTGATCTAGGTGACTAATGCCTCTGCCAATACTACACAGTCTTGATTACCGTAGCTCTCCAAGTTTTGAAATTGGGTAGATGGATTCCTCCTACTGCATTCTTTGTCAAAATTGTTTTTAGTATGTTAGTTCCTTTGCTTCTCCATATAAATATTGGAATAATCTTGTCTCTATCAACAAAAGCATTTGTGGAGATTGTGGAAAGAATTGCATTAAATCTGCATGTCAGTTTGAGGGGAATTGACATCTGTACTGTGTTCAGTCTTCCAATCCATGAACACCATACGTCTCTCTGTTTAGATCTTCTTTGATTTCTTTTGTCTGCACGTTGTATAGTTTGCTGCATACAAGTCTCAGGCATGGTTTGTTAGATTTCTATTGAAGTATTTTTTTGACTAGTTTTTAATTTTTTTAAGAATGTTTATTTGAGACAGAGACAGAGTGTGAGCGGGGGAGGGGCAGAGACAGAATCCCAAGCAGGCGGCATGTTGTCAGAATGGAGCTGACATGGGGCTCGAACCCACGAACTGTGAGATCATGACCTGAGCTGAAATCAAGAGTTGCATGCCGAACCAATGAGTCACCCAGGCGCCCCTTGGTCTTTAGGTTTTGCTCTTGCTTTGTCTTTGATTTTTGACAAAATGATCTGGGAAGTGTTCCTTCCTCTTTTCTCTAGAAGAGATTGTGGAGAACTGCCGTTAATTCTTTAAACATTTGGTAGAATTCTTCAGTGAAACCATCTGGATTTGAAGATTTCTTTTGTGGTGATTTTTTAAAATTAAAAATTCAGTTTCTTTAATAGTTACACGTTTGTTCCAATAATTTCATCTTGTGTGAGTTGTGGTAGGGTTTAGTGAAGAATTTGGTCTGTTTCATGTAAGGTGTAAAATGTATTTTGTAGACGTTGTAGTAGTCTCTTAATATTTCTTTAATGTCTGTAGTAATATATCCTGTTTCATTCCTTATGTTGGTAATTTGTGTCTTTTTTTTTTCTTTGTTAGTCTTGGTAGAGGTTCTTTAATGTTATTGATATTTTCACAGGACTAGCTCTTTGTTTAATTTATTTTCCCTGTTGTGTTTCTGCTGTCAGTTTCATGGATTTCTGCCCTTTTATTTCCTTCCTTCTGCTTACTTTGGGTTTATTTTGCTCTTTTTTGGATCCTTGATGTAGAAGCTTAGATTATTAATTTGAGGCTTTTCCTCTACTCTAATGTATGCTGTTAGTGCTATAAAATTTCTCTCAGCCCTATTTTGGCTGTGTCTCACAAATGTGGACCTTTTCATTCAGTTCAAATCATTGAATTTTTTTATTCCTCCTGAGACTTCCTTTTTGGTCCACAGATTTTTAGAAGTATGTTCTTTAGTGTACAAGTGTATGGAGAATTTTCTGTTACCTTTATGTTTCTGATTTCTAGTTTGATTTCATTACAGCCAGAGAAACTATAGAATTTCAGTTCTTTTAAATTTGTTGAGGTTTGTTTTATTTGGCCCAGGATTTGGGTTATTCTTGGTATATGTTTTGTAGGAACTTGGGGGGAAAAAGTGGATTCTGCTTTAGTTGGGTAGACTCTTCTATAAATTTTGACTTGATTCTGTTGATAAGGATGGTGGGGCTGAGTTCTGTTTCCATGGTGATTTTCTCTTTAGTTCTGTTGAGAGAGAGGTATTGAAGATTACCAACTAGAATTCGGAATTTGCAGATTTCTTCTTTCCGTTCTATCAGAGTTTGCTTCACATACTTTGTTCTTAGTTCCTGGTCTTTGGCAGACATTTTAATTAGAACGTAGGCTGCTAGACTGAGTTGACAAAAAATTGAGTTGCCACTGTTGGATTTCTGAGCAAACGGTTTTTAGAAGCTGTTGAGAGAATATGTAATTTGTATCTTCTGATTTATCCTGAAATAAAATCTTGTTCAGCATGAAGCACATTGTATTTCTTAATTGTTCTTAAATGTTAACATTCTGAGTTCCAAGAGGGGAATGAAGAGGCTGAGTTCCCTGTGACAGGACCTAAGGATTATGTATTATTGGGATAATTGGTTGTAAAATGCCTCCCGTTTTAGTCTGCTACTGACATCTTTTCTTAGTTCCTTTTAGGTTAATTTTTTTTCTAACCTATCTATTATTGTTCATTCAGAGATTTTGGAAATTGTGTTACAAAAGGCTGCTAGAAAATTGTGTTACAAAATGATTAAAAATAGGGGCTTTAGGGGCAAAGCCTGGGCTTGGAGTCCTGCTTACACAGGTAAAGTCCCTGATAGTTGGCTCATTGGTGAAATGGGAGTGGAAACCTTTCACGATTGTTTTAAGAATCCAATGAGTAACCCAGTGACAAGTGCTTCATCAATCTCTTTGTTTTTATTGCCTCGGTTAGAAAAAGGGACTGAACCAATGAGTTTGGCATTGGCTTTACTTCCAGTCCTGAAAAGTTTTCCCATCATGGAACAGGTTTCCTTTCAGTTGACCGTCATGGTCATGGGCCCTTGAGCCACAAAGTGTAAATGGCTGGGAAGTAGTCTGTCCACTTAACCAATCCATGTTTCCGATCATGGGTCAGAAACGTCATCTTTTGAAAGTGAAGGTGTGTTTACTTGTATACTTAACCCCACTAATGGGCTATGACACAGAAATATTTCTGCATATTTCATTGGGTACACCTGAGTCATGGAGATATTTGGCCATCCCCCAAGTCAGGTATTAGAACCAAATACAGTGTGTGTCATCCAAATTCTGCTTTGTAAGTATTCCTTCTGATCAGACATTAACTGTAAAACTGGCTTCTTTGAAGTGATATAAAGATGAAAAAATATTCTGTGTTTGGTTTAAAGAAACAAAAAGGGTGACAGTGGTTGGGAGAACCTCTGAGGAAGAGCAGGTTTTATGAAGACTGAGTATCTTAGTTTTACAGTGACATTCTCCCTGTGGGTTTCATTTCTTAAATCATCTTGATTTAACAGAAGACCAAGAGACCAGAGCAAGAGAGGCTAGTTGGTGGGAAACCTTTAAATCTTCTATTATGTATTTGTTTCATTTGACACAATACTCAGTTGGGGGTCTTTCTAGGGTTATTGGAAAGTAGTGACTTTCTTTTCTTCTTCTTCTTTTTTTTTTTTTTTTTTTTTAAGGGGAAGAATGATCTTTTCTAAATCTAGAAAAACACTTAATAGGTCCAGGAGTTCCAGAAGCCATGCAATGGCTTTGTAAGGCCTTAAAAATATTTTAAAACAGTACTTGGGGACAAAAATGGGTCCCCTGGATGGTGACCTCATGATCTTTTCTCATGCCCCTTCCCCCACATCTTTATTGCTCTCCATATCAACGATCAAGAAACTAGAATCAAGAAACTAGATGTTTCAGGCTGACCCTGACCTCACAGCTCGCAGGGCTCGACTCCCAATATCCATGGGAAAATGTAGTGTGGATCACAGGGGAGTGAAGCCCTGGGGTTTAGGGGCAAAATAGATGGTCTCTAAAACTAATTGGAGGGAGGAAACATATTTAAAGAAACCAAACTGGTTTTTACAGCCACCCTCTTCAGGGAAGGAATTATCTCCATCGAGAAGCTTTTATTAAGTGGCTAATGAAGTATGATGCTCCCTGGGCCCATCTTCCTGTAGGAGTGGTTCTTTCTTGCTTTCTTTTTTAAACTAGTTATCCAAATAAGAATGTGTGTGAACTCCAGTTTCACTGAGTTCTTAACTGACTGTGGTGTTATTTATGGGTGGTGTTTATAAAAACAAATGGGTTTAAACCAGCTTGGGCAGGAGGCCTGGTGGTTAGGGGAAAACTATGGATTGGCTTTGCCTGCTGCTGCTGGGGTCACCTGGCAGCCATGTGAGCAGGTGATTAAGTGACAGGTGTGCTGGGGCCAGGGCCAGCCAGCTGTCCTCCAGGCCTGTTGAACGCCATGGCAGGTGTCCACTACTGGGTGTGAGTCAAAGCTGTAGGTGATGAGTGAGGATGTTTGCCTCCGTGTGGTCACCTCCGGAGGGCCATGTACTGTTTGGGGGAGGGAATGTGCTTATAGAGGAGGAGGGAGGAGGAGGCTGTGCTTATAGATGGAGAATAAAACCAAGTCGCTGCCTGAGTGACAGAGACTTCATTCTTAAAGATGCTAGTGAGCCATGGTGTTTCACTTCATGACTCTGTGAGGAAGAAACTGCACAATATAATTCTTCAGTATTTGGCAACTTGCCTTCTCAGGCAGGCTTTATTGCAGTAATGTACCAGGCTAGTCTCAGAGCTGTTCCTGGAAACCAGATGAGTGGGTGCTGGCTCTGTTCTCCAGCTTAGGATAGAGCAGGGGGAGAGCAATGTAGATCATGGGTCTGGTCAAGTGCTGCCCTCAGATCTTCACAGAGCCAGGCATTTATCTGCAGTGGGTAAGGTCAAGTTGGCTGAGCATCTCTGAGGCCTGGGGCCCTGGTTGGGATTCCTAGCGGAGGGAGTGCTATAGGCTGGCAGACAGTGCCTCGAGGGAACTCTGCTTAGCTCTGCCAGGTTCCCATGCCTGTCTTGGACCATCACTATTCAAAGCAGTGCTCTTCCAACTGTGGGCTGCCACCAACTAGTGGGTTAGGAAACTGATTTAGTGGTTTACAACAAACATTGGAAAAAGGAGAACAGAGGATCAGAATTCACAAGTAGTACATACTATTTGCGAGTATGCTGCGTTTTTGTTTGCTGGGTAATAATGTAAAATGTGTTTCTTACCATGAGTCAAAGAATTCCAAAGCTATTGGACTTTTCCCTTGCAATTATTTCTTTCTACAGATCTTCCTTCGCCCAGCAGACACACATCCTCGAAAGGGAAGTGTTGCCAGTCCCCCAAAGACAGGCACATTTAATCTGCCTTAAAAGAAAGAGACTATTGTAAGAACACTAGTCAACCTGTCAATTAAGGTTAATTTCCTCTGGTCCCCTGTGAATTGAGAGGGACTGAATTTATAGGAAGAGGGCTTGGGGGACATTTCAGTTGTTATTGCTGCAAAACAAACACTATGGTAACTAAGTGCCTAATGAGCACAGGCCCATTCTATTATGCTGATGAATTACATGTGTTAAGAATCAGGGATGACCTTGCCCCTTCTTGTCTAAGGCTGGAAATCTTGATGGCTGGAGGTGATCTGCCCCCCTGGGGGCTGGAATCAGCTGGAGGTGTCTTCACTCGAAGGTGAAACATTTGTGCTCTTGGTCAGGGAAACCTCAGCGGAGGCTGTTAGCCAGAGCGCTGCCCTGGGCTCTTTGTGTGTGCTCCAGGCTTCCTCCGGCTTCTTTCATAGCTGGCCAGGGCTCTGAGCAGGTATTCCAGAAGCCGCTGGAACCCATGTGGTCCTTTCTGACCCAATCTCAGAGGTCCATTCTGTTGCATTCTAACAGCTACAAGCAGGTCCTCAGGAGAAGACCTACACCACCTATATTCAGGGAGGAGAGGAACATTTTCAGGGAAAACTGGTGAGAAGTTTTAAAGTTGCCACGGGTTAGCTGAGATGTCCTTTTTGAGAGGGGGAAGGATTTTAGTGACTTTTAAAAGAAAAGCTGTACTTGAACGTGGGGGGACAGTGCCCACCAAGCCAAGGCCCAAGGGCACATGACCTCTTGCAGAAGGGAAGGGGGGAGTAGTGGCTAATAACAGCGGAGGCCGTGGGACCAGAGAGCTACAGTCAGACCATTTATTGTTTAAATGTTAGATGAAAGGCATTCCCCCAAAGGCCTGAGCATTACACGCTAAATCAAACAGACTAGCATTTCACTAATAGACAAACCAGTCAAGAACAGCCATTGCTAGGAAGTCACTGTAGGAAGAGGAAGATACTTAAGCAACAGGTGTGGTATAGATGACACTTTGGTACTTAGGGTTTTACTCCATTCCAGAAAAAGCCCAGGGACTTACCTTGGGTTGGGGAGGTTTGGGCCTGGGATTCTCTGCCCTATTCTCAGAAAGCCAGGTCTGTTTTCTGTCTTGGTGGGGAGGCCTGGCCAAGTCTCCGGCTCTTTCTGAAGGAAAACATGGTTTCATTTCAAAAGTGAAGATAAAAGGATTGGGAGATTTACTCACTTCTACAAGCTTCTAAGAAAGAAAACCCTGTTTCCAAAAGCAGACCTGCTCCATGCAAATAAGGCTTTCAGAGACAATTTGGTCGGAAATGGGATGCCTATTACAGGATTACCACACAGTCCTTGCTCTCCCAAATTTGAATAATCCTCTTAATCTAGAGGCATTCATTTGGATAATCTGCAAAATCATATTTACGGACTTGTAACAATTGGAGAGAGAATTCCTGCAGACTGATTTCCACAGATCGCAAAAGCCTGGTCAAACAAACCTGGACATGGGGGAAGGGATGGCCAGTGACACAGCCAGGTTGCTCTGTACCACCTTATCCCATCAGGGTGGGGTGGTGGGCCAAGAACGCCATTCATAGCTTCCCCCCCCCCCTACCCCCCCCCCCACCCTCCCCGCGGCTCAGCCGGCTAAACACAAAATTAAACTAGTAAACTAATATTTTTGTATCGCTTTGGTCTCTTGGCACTCTTTAATATACCAGGAACTCCTAGGTGCATAATAAACCTTCTCACCTGTGAGGGATGTTGCGCTGATTTGGGGCAATGTTCTCTAACACCCATCACTTTCCCCTCCAGGAACTTTCTGGCTGCCCTGGACGCTCGGCGGGGGATCTCTGCTGGCTTGCAGGGGGTCCCTGGCCCTCCTCCAGACAGCCCCTATCTGGCTGAGGCAGAATCCGCCCGCCACGTTAATCAAAGCGCAAAGCTAGATTTCCCTCCGGGCTTCAGGGTGATTTCGGCGAGTTGCCAGGTGCACATTAACAAACTTGGCCCAAAGTGGCTTTTCTTTGCGTGGATCGGCTGTCTGTGTCTTGAGGACCCAGCCTAGGCTGTAGGCTGCACCGTGTGGCACCATGCCTCACCCCCGTTGATGGCACTTGCTCTTGTGCGCAGTCTCGGGGCCCTTGGGGGCGCGCGACCAGGGCTGGAGCAGAAAGCCGGGACTTGGGGGGCTGAGCGGGGTGGGGGGTGCTGTTCGCTGGGTCTCAGAGGCTAGGCCAGCAGCATGCTTTCTAACGACCTACCTCCTGGCGCTTCGGAGCTGGAAGAGCTTTGCTGGGCATGAGCACGCCGCTGCCTCTCTGCGCTCCTGGGCCCCACAAGGCGGGGGGCCCCTGGGTTGGGCCTTAGTTGCTTCGATTTTGGGGTGGGGCGGTGCGTGGGGGCGGGGAGAGAGGAAGAAAGGAAGCCCCAGCGGTAGGGCTCCTACACAGGTTTTTGAATGCCCTTCTCAGAGCAATGAATTCCAGGGCGAGGCTTCATTAACACGCCCGTTAGAACTCTGATTCACTGCCGCTGCCGCCAGCGGAAAGCTGGAGCCTCCGCTGGGAGGGCAACTGGGCTTCAGTTTCAGCTAACGCATGCGTTAATGACACTAATGTGCAGCATTTGGTGTTCCTCAAAGAGAGTAAACCATGCGTGCTGTCTTCACCAATATTTTAAACAGAAAGGGGTTGGGGGAGGAAGCCACACCAACCAGCCAAGCCGTCCACTTGCAACGTTTAGAGTCCGCGTTCATAGAGGAGAGCAGCCTGTTGGGCGTTCCAACCGGACCGCGCCTGTACGCAGACCCAGCTGCCTGCCTTCTTCAGTGATCCCCATTGCAGATGCCTCCCGTGTGGAGGTGAACTCGGGCATCTGAGTTAGGAGAGCATGCTGGCTTACGGAAGAGTTTCCCTTGTCCTGTCCTCTCCTTAGAAGGAACGTGAGGTACCATCTGTCTGCTGTGTTTGGTGGCACTCCTGAGGATTCACCCAGTTGAGGCACCTTTAGGGGTTCCTTGGAAATCCTGTGTGGCATCAAACAATTAAGCAGCTTCAACTACTGCTTTCTTGGATAGACATCAGTCAAGTTGTTTCCATAGCAAAGCTGCTGGAATTGGCCCTGACAAAGCATCACATTCCATGCTTACACCACAGGATGAGAGCCTCAGAGCTTTTAATTAGAAATATTCTAGGGGAATTAATTCAGGCCTTGATTGCATGGAGCACAGAATCCGGGTCTTGGAATTAATATGATACTGGTTGAAATTGCAGGTCTGTGCTCCTTGTATGGGATTCTTGATTTCCTCCTTCTACCAGGCTTAAAATGATTTTGAGCAGTATTTGTTTTTGTTTGTTTCGGTTTTTTGTTTGTTTGTTTGTTTTCTTCCAGGAAACCAGGTTTAGTTTGGTCCTTTAGACTTCCAAGTTACTGCTATTGGGGGACGGGAACTATCTCTGACATAATTAACTGGCTGCAGTGGAGAGTGACGTTTTAAAATCTGGGACTCTCTCAAATTGTGTTAAGAGCAAGTTTGTACATTGAATCTGGTTTTCTGGTTGGCAGCGTTAAAAGATTGAAGATATGTTCCCACAGCGAAGAAGATTTTTCAAGTCCTCCAGCAGGGACTGCATTTAAAAGCTTCAGTTCAGGACGGATTAGGGTGGTCTAAAGCGACTCTGATCCAGGTTGATTACTGCGGTATTTTGCCAGCCCTCTGCCTGCTGATACTGGAAGCTGTGAAGTGTTTCAATGAAGTCATGTGGTCTTGTTTTCTTTTTCCTTTTCTTGTTTTGAATAGTGTTTCCAAATAGACAAAGCATAGAAACCAAGATTCTGTAGCACGTTAGGAGATCTGTGGCTCTCTGGCTGTTACTTCCGTTATTTTTAGTTAATTCTCTGCATAATAGACCAAGAACTAGGGTACTATTAGAAAATCGCTCTCTCCTAGCTGGGGCCAGTGTTAGGTTAAGGTACTTCATGCAAGTATAAATTTTTTGTGTCATTTGGCCTTGAGCTCTGGTAAAATACTTGGTTAAAAAAAAAAAGTTTCCTTTCTGGTTTCGGTTTGTCTTGAATAAATGTTAAAATAAGTTATTTTCCCCTGGCTATGCACTTTCTGGTGATGGAAAATAGAGGGAAGGTTATTATGAACATAAAGATTTGGGATAAAACTAATGAATGAAAAGCAGCTTTCTTAAGGCCGAGGAATTTCATGCTAGTGATGCCCAGGTCTCTTACCCAGGGATTTAATTGCTACAGCTCATCAAGTATGGAGTGTCTGCATCTGATTGAAGTCTTGAAGATTTAGTCTAGGAGAGTGGATCTGGTGGCTGAGAAGATGGGAGGTAGGGCAGGAGGGGAGAGGCAGTGGTGACTGTGATGGGGGACAATGGTGGAGTTCATTAAAGGCACAGAGTGGCTAGCAGTCTTAGGATTACTGGCCTTTGGGGGACTGGTCTGGCTCCTGTCCGAATTCCTGTTGTAAGGGAGTCTCCCACTGTGGCTTCCTCCCTACACAGCAAGTGCTACCAACTCTGTATCCTCTGGTGGGAGGAAAGGATGACTTATTTCTCTACTCTGAACATTTCTGACACCAAATATGTGGGTTTTCCACATCACATGATTGTCCAGTTCTCTCTGTGGACATCAACTGGGTGTCCTATAATTCAATTCACTTCTGACACTGACCAGAGTTAACACAAACCCCACAGATTCAAGCGTCAGCCCCAAAAGACTGCCCCCAACTACAGATGCCAGTCTCAAGTAAGGGACAAATACAGGGTTTCTCATGACCCCCTCCTCAGGTTTGATAATTTGCTATAACAGTTCACAGAATTCAGGGAAACACTTGACTTAGATTTACCAGTTTATTTTAAAGGATATTATAAAAGATACAAATGAACAGCCAGGTGAAGTGGTCATAGGGCAAGGTGTGGAAGATCCAGAGGAAATGAGCTTGTCCCTGTGGGGTTGGAGTGCATCACCCTCCTGGCACGTGGATGTGTTTACCAACCCAGAAACTCTATGATCCCCATTGCTGGAGGTTTTTATGGAGGTCCCATTACATAGGCATCATTGATGAAATCACTGGCCATTGGTGATTATCTGAATTGCCAGGCCTTCTAACCTTCCCCCAGGTTGGAGGTGGGGAGAGGGCTGAAAGTTTCAACCATCTGGTCACCTGGTTGTTTTCTCAGGCAACCAGCCCTATCCTCCAAGAGCATAAACTCAGTCATGGTGGAAAGGAGCTTATTATGAATAACAAAACACTTCTCATCCTTGTCACTCAGGAAACTCTAAGGGTTTTAGAAGCTCTGTGCCAGGCACTGGAAGAAGACCAAATGCGTATTTCTCATTACATCACATTATCGTAGTGGTTAAGGGTCTTATTTTGGTTACTGTTGTTAAACAAACTACCTCAAAATTTACTGGCTTAAATCACGGTTTCTGTGGGTCAGGACAGGGCACAGTGGGAATGTCTGGTCTTTGCTCCTTGATGTCTGAGACCTCAGCTAAGAAAACACACAGGCTGGGGACTGACTAGATGGTGTGGGGCTGGAATTATCAGGAGGCTGCTGCACACACTTGTGTGAGACCTGGCTGCTGGAACCAGTAAGGTGACTACCTGTCACTTGGCTTCTTCACAGCATGGTGGCCTCTGGGGACTCAGACTTAAGTCTTCATATATTGAGGTTCAGGGCTTGAAGCCAGTGAATGTTCCACTGAACAAGGCAGATGGTCCATCATGTTTTATATATGTCCATGGAGGTCCCACCGTGTCACTTCCATCACACATCATCCGTAGAAGTACTCCTAATGTGTACCCATGCAGAAGGAGAGTAGGATTGGACTCTACCTCCTGATGGGGACACATTGCAGAAGAGCACGTGGGATGGGAGATACTGTTGCAGTGGACTTGGGAAAATACAGTCAGCCACAGGTAGGAAGATAGAGGAACCAAGCAGAAGAGATCCAAGGGCAAATCTGGCTGTTCTTGCTCCAGCCTCACTTTAGAACCCCTCTAAGACCGGTTTGTGCAATGCCAAAGCAACTGATGGGTCAAGTTGATAATTTTTTTTTTTTGAAAAATCGATCAGATTTGTCACTATGGGTTGCATAAGCCAAAGAAAAATGGATTGACAGCTTTTGACCTTTCCAGTGACTGTGTTGTGTTAGTTAGGTCCAAGTAGGGAAATAGGGGCCTTGTGTGCAACAAAAAGCTAAGAGATGCCTTTCTGGCAAGTGTTTTCCCCCAGCCCTTCTGCCTCCTTGGTTACTAATGGGTTACCTGGCAACCAGGTTTCCCCCACATCAGCTGCAGAGCCAAGAGGCTCAGCCTTTCTCTTGTAGCTCTCAAATCTCCCATGGATCACTGGGGACAAGATACATAATGAGATTTTAATTGTCACGTAGTATCTGATCTTTTTTTCTGTGTGCGTATCTTCTAGGCAGAGATGTAATTTCAATTAATTTTGCTTATCTGATAAAATTTTCATATCCTTTAAGCTAATTTTATTGGAACTAATAGGCACCATGCTCCCTTTTGAGTTCCAGCCTGGATGCCTTATCCAGAGCAGAGATCTCCTGCATACTCCATCACATCAAAGAATGTTTGGATTGTACATGTGGAAGTAACCTTGAGAAGTGGCCTCTCTTCCCAGATGGAGCTAGTGGGGTCTTTCCTTCTTTTTCTTTCTTTCTTTCTTTCTTTCTTTCTTTCTTTCTTTCTTTCTTTCTTTCTCCCTTTCTCCCTTTCTCCCTTTCTCCCTTTCTCCCTTTCTTTCTTTCTTCTCTCTCTCTCTCTTTGTTTTTCTTGAAGAGCTTTACTAAAAACTGAATTGATTTTACTGTTTTTCAGATAAAGGCATCAATATTTCCCAAACAATAGGTGCCCCGTTGCTTTCAGTGTCAGACTCCTCAAGATTAAAGTTATATTCATCTTGAAAGAGTTCTTATTTTCCTCCCTACTTCTGCAGGAAAAGGGGCAACTCTATCGCAGTGTTGGGTCTGGGTCTTTGTTTTATTAAGAGAAAAAAGACGGTGGGGAAGGCCTTGCACTTTGTTATGTGAGGCAGAGGGCTGATGCCATTTCTCAGTAATTCCTATGTGTGTGCCAGCTCATGTTAAAATTCATTTGAAGCAGAAATGTGCCTTTGTAAAAATTAAGCTCTTCCCATTTTTTTTTCATATGGTACAGCTAACCTACAAACTGAGTTTCTCATTTATCCTTTGACATGGTACTGAGTTCAAGCAAAAGCTTGAAGTGTCAAGGAATAGTGGGTCACATGCAAAATGCAGAAAGGCAGTGCTTCAACAAAGCACATACGGATCTTTGGTTTTTGTTGCTTGCATTTGCAAGCTAGCAAGTTTATCTATCGCTTACCATTTCAGGAAGAGAAATCTAAGGAATACGAATGAAAGGGAAAGGTTTAAGCAAAGGGGAAAACAGAATTACTGAGGCTTAAGATACACATACCTTCATAGACCCACACCCACGCATATTAACAGGGATGATTGATTGTTAGGCCCTCAGAGGACCAGCCTTGGGGTTCTAGTCCAGACTGTCACTGGTTAGCTTTATGACCTTAGACAAACAATTAGTACCTGTTCCTACAGGGACAGAATGAGGAGTGGAGCAGGACCTAGGGGATATAGGGCCCACTGATGTCTGCCAATCTTGGATTCAAAACCTTGTGACTGGAGTTGCATTGGGACCGCAAGGGCAGACACTGAGTTAGGAGCTCTCCGGGAGTGCAGAGATGGTAGCAAAGTGAAAATTGATTTGATGGCATCACCCAAGTCCAAACATTGCCCCTCACCCTCCCTGTCAGTGTAGTGAAAGTGGTTTCATCTCTTAGGGATGGACTCATACCCATCACCTGGAGCGACTGGTGTAAACACACACACACAAAAAACAAGTGCCAATTTGAACATTTATAATAGAAATGTAGCATGAAAACCACATTTGTTATGTAGATACCAGTGTTTGTATCTGCATATCCACACATTCATGATGGATAAGCATGCTACAGGAAAAACCAACTGGTGCTCACCTGTTGAAAGACCTCTTGGTTATTTGCAGTTTGGGGCAATTATGAAGAAAACTGCTATAAACACTCACATACAAGCTTTTGTGTGGACACAGCTTTTTAGTTCATGGGTAAATAACTAGGTGTGGGACTGCTGGGTGGTATGGTCAGTGTATGCCAATGTGTGATTGGTTTTCAGCCAAACTGTCTTTCAACGTGGCGGCACTGGGTTTGTATTCTCACCCAGCAATGAGTGAGAACCCGAACTGTACTGATACATTTATTTGCTGAACAGGGATTCATTGTGCAATAAGTGTTTGTTGAGGGTTCACTAAATGCCAATGTGTACTCTAGAGATTGAGAGTAAAATAGACAAATTCCAGTCATTATAGTTAATAGTTTAATGGAAGGGTTGATAAAATTTTAAAACACTACAAAGAGTAGGTATATAGCATGCTAAAAGGTGATTAGTGCTCAAGAGAGGACCAAAACATGGGCATATACTTTGAAATAGGATAGTTAGCAAGGATGCAGTGAGAAAGTAACATCGAGCAAAGACCCAAAAGAGGTGAGGGAGTGAGTGAACCATGTAGGTATCTAGGGAAAGAGCATTCTACATAGAGGGCAGGAAGCTACAAAAGCCCTGTGATGGGAGCATATCTGGGATGCTGAGTGACGAGTGTGGTGGAGTAGAGTCAGGGAAGAGGGGTGGTAGCAAATGAGGTGGAGGAAAAGTAGCAGTGAGGGGACCAGATCCTGGAGGAAAGTGGTGAAGACTTGGTGTTTTTCTTGGGGTTGGATGTTGAGCCATTAGAGGTGTAAGCTGAGTAATGATCTGACCTAAAGTTTTAACAGGGTCACTCTGGATGCTGTGTTGAGAATAGCAAAGAGGAAGAGGAAGAGAAGAAGCAAGGAAGATGATTAGAAAGCCAGTGGGGTGGGGCACCTGGGTGGCTCAGTTGGCTAAGTGTCTGACTTGAGCTTAGGTCAATGATCTCGTGGTTCGTGGGTTCGAGCCCTGCATCAGGCTCTGTGCTGACAGCTCAGAGCCTGGAGCCTGTTTCAGATTCTGTGTCTCCCTCTCTCTCTGTCCCTCCCCTTTCTGCACTCTGTCCCTCCCCTTTCTGCACTCTGTCTCTCTCTCAACAATAAATAAACATTAAAAAAACAAAACAAAACCGTTGTTGTAATCCAAGTGGGAACCTAGGGCTTAGGCTAGGGTGGAAGCAGTGGAGATTGTGACAAGTGATCAGATTCTGGGGGCAACTAGAATGGGGGACTCATACTAGTTTAGCCATCAGGAAATGACCTTCTGCTATTTACTGTCATATCACTGGGAATTACTTCATACTCACCACATGCTGCCTTCAAACTGACCCTAACCAGGGGCAGTGGATCACGTGACCCTGGGAAGTCACTTCAGTCCATTAGGGCTATTGGACATGACTTGTAAAATGGAAATGGTTGAATTTGATGATTTCCCAGGTCTCTCTTAGCTAAAATGATCTTTTGGATTGCTGCTGCTTGTATGCGTATCTGAGTAAGTATGCCTGCACCTATGTGTCTTGCCTCCCAAATATAGTCACATATTTATGATGGGGAGTTAAGAGATTCTAGAGCAGAACAGACCTGACTTGGCTTGGTCCCGTCTAGTATTTCTCTCCTATCTGTCTAGACATAGGAATTGGTACATATTAAATGCTCAGTAAATATTTAGTAGTAGTGAATTGAAACTTAATTTGAATCTCTTCCCTGCCTCCCATCCAAACCAGACCAAACACTTTGGGCTCTGGGTTCAAAATATTTTGCGCACACACACACACACACACACACGTGCACACACACATACACACAAAGGAAGTAGGGGAGGGACAGAAGAAGGCAGGGAGGGAGGGAAACTTTTAAAGACAGGCTACAAAGGCAAGAGTCCATGTCTGGCTGGGTTTTATCCCCAGTTCACCACTGCAAACTCTTTTAAGGATTACTTTCACCACTCTGTGCTCTGATTTCCTCATCTGTAAAGTAAATCTCACAATCATACTTACCTTATAGGGTTGATCTTGGGACTCAACAAATTACTATTTGTAAAGTACTCGGTGTGCTGGGAGTAGGGCATGGCCCACAGTGGAGGCTGTATAAGTGGTGGTCGTTGTGGTGGGTCAATGGTGAGCTGACTTTCTTTTTGGTTCAGAGTCAGGACTGGCCAGATGGGCTGTAACACCTGTAGCATGGAGCTTGTTCACTTAGCATGGAGGACTCGTACTGGCTTAGCCATCAGGGAATACTTTCTGCTATTTACTGTCATATCACTGGGAAATATTTCATACTCACCCAAGCTAAGGTTCCTAAGGACCTAAATTAGTTTTTGTCAAGGGGGAGATGAGTTCCCTCTCTGTTTCTTCAGAGCTGCAGCCTGTGGGTCTCTGTCCTGGATCAGCAGCTGGCCGTAGGTGAAAGTCATTCCCCTGGAGGAACGGCACTCCTGCAGAAAATGACTCCTGCGACTCCTGTGAATCTCCAGGTCACTGGACACAAATGGTGGCTCCTTTCATTTTTAGGAAATATTCTTTATTTGTGTTTGAGGAGAGTGGGGACCAAGTCTAGTATCAGTAGAATTTACCCCTCATGATGGCCCACTTAGCACAATGTGCAATTTTTTTGTTCGGATCAAAGCATATTTCTGCTCCTACTGAGACCCCTAGCCTCAGAAACAGAGCAGCAGCTCGGGTTTTACAGCCGAGGTACGAACCGCTAAAACAGGTTTCTAATGAAAATGCTAAGGAAACTTTAATTATAACTGTGCTTTTGGGCTCCCTTGGCAGCCTCTTCTTTTTGATTGTTTTCAGAAAAGGAAAAAAAAAAATGAAGCTGCTGTTGATAGTTCATTTTCAGGGGCCTCCATGAACTTGAGGCTTTGCAAAGCAGCCAAATCGTCCACCCCCCATGAAGAAGCAATTCCTCCCAGGTCCTGGGAGCCCTGCTTCCCTCCCAGCGGGCCCGTTCCCAACACAGTGCAAGGACAAACATCTTTAGGAGGCTGGCAACTAACTGCATGTGAGAAGGAAAAAGACCAGGTTGTGCTTAATGAAAACCCTGGGGTTGTTGTGTCCCCTGGGATTTTATTGAAATTGATTGCCTAGTGCTGTTGACTGGGCTTTGGGGGGACAGGTTACACGTGTTTGCTCAATCTTCTTCATTCTCACTGTGAAAAATTCCCTCCCTTCCTCTCTTCCCTTTGTTGCCTTTGTCTCCTTGTTCTTTCTTTTTGCCCTCTCTTCGTCCCCCTCTCTGGTGAGGCCCCAGGCTAAATGCGCGTGGCACCCAGTAAGCTCTCAAATACCATTAGTGTGCCTTCTTGCCATCTGGGTCTATCCTGGGCCTGTTTGTTTTCTCTTTCTTCCTCCCGCCTTCCCCAACACTTATATTATCTCTATCTATTGGCCTGGCCCCCTTTCCCCTGTCCTTTTCCTTCCTGCCCTGGGTTTTTCTTCCAGACTTTCTCTGTTCCCCTTCATTTCATTTAATCTCAGTCCAAATCTCTCCCCCTCCCCCCATGTCTCTTCTTTTTGCCTCCCCTGTGGTCTCTACCTCTGTGTTTTCAGTCTCCCTTTACCACAATGCTCCTTAACCTTGGCTTGGAACATTATAATCACTGGAGAAGCTTTTTAAAAAATCCTAATGACCAGGCTGAACCCTAGACCAATTAAATCAGGTTTATGGGAATGAAAGTCAGGCATCAGTATACTTTAAAAGCTCCCCAGTTGATTCCTGTGCATAGCCCAGGCTGAGAAGCATTGCTGTTCTCCTGGTTGGAACATGTTTGTTGTGCGAAGCCAGCTTTATGTTGCTGTGGCTTATTAAGATGTCTCTGGGTGGTTGGTGTACTTGGTGTGCTTCAGTCTTGCATTTGGTGCAATGCATTTCCTCTAGTTGGGGCCTGGGGTCCTTGCCCTTCTTTCAAGGTCATAAAGAACTCTGTTCAGAATTGAAAGAGAGATGAGACTGGGCTTTGATCAGTGTGGGAGTAGCACAGGGACTTGGGATGAAGCCCAAGGAACTCTGTATTCTTGGCATTATCTAATGCTGGCCTAAATGCAAAGAGACAGTAAAGGCATAACCATGGACTGGAACCTTGTTTTAGACACTTGAGTGGAAGGCTGGCTTGGGTTTGGGTCAGACTGCATCAGATGGGATACGTGCCCTGCAGGAATGTCAGCTGCCCTGTTGGGGGGGGGGGGGCAGGGGACACAGAGAGCATGCCATTACTGGCAGTCTCTGCAAATGAAGAGAGTAAAGGCGTTTGTTGCACCCCAGAAGGAAACCAAGCATTTTCTTAGTGAACTCAGATCCCTAGCGCTTTGTCAGGCAGAGGAGGAAGCAGCAGATCCAGAAGATTTCTTGGAAACACTGCCTAGTGGGCTGATGCTCTGGGGGTTTTACGAGGCAGACTGTGTGGACCTTACTAAAAGCTCTAAAGGGATAGGCACTTGGTGTGTAGTTTTCCACACTGGACATGTGTTCACTGACCACTTACACAAATTGGTTGAAAAGTGTCTGGTAGCTATAAGGAGACTGAAGTCAAAAAGCAAATGGGAAAACGATTGTGGACCTTTCTCCATCAGGTTACAGGGGTGGAATACAAGGATTCAAATACTATGGGCCAGCTAGGCAGATGTGTCCTCCACCTCAAAGTCGAGAAGAGAGTGCAGCGAATATCTCTGGCTCTTCTGACTTTGTTGTTCTCTGGTGAGGGTGCTGAGCCAGCCCAGCCCAGCCCAGCCCAGCCAAGGTCCGCTAACCCACCAGTAGCAGTTTGTTCCTGAGAGTGAGCAGCAGTAAGCTGGGGCAGCAGACAGTGGAGGACATTCTCTGCAAGGGCTGGGTGGCCTCCTTGGCTGCGACATGGCCTCCAGCTCAAAGGTGGCAGGATGAGTTGGTGGCAGCCCCTTGTGGGGCTGGGAATTCACTTTCCTTGCTGAATTTAACCTTACCTTTAGTGAATATCTAGGGGGTACTGGCTGATGGATACAGATCTGTTTAAGGCTTCTATTACTTGAGACATTTATTTGCATGTATTCATTCAATTACTCTGCTTGAGGGTAGCCTGGTGAAGCCCAGTGGCCCTCAACTCGAGCTAAATTTAAGAACCATCAAGCATTTTTTTTCTGTTTTTGTTTGTTTGTTTGTTTGTTTGTTTGCTTGCTTTGTTTTAATATACAGAGCTGGTGCCCAGGATCTATCCCCAAAATTGCTTATTTGGTTGGTCTTGGGTGGGTATCTTATTTTAAAGCAATTGGCGGTGGTGGTTTTTAACGACCCCTAATTTTAATGTGAATCAGGGATGAGGACACTGGTAAGGTGGAAGGCACATGGACCAGCCAGGATAACTGAGTTCTGAGCTCTAGAGTTCAGGTTTGCCACCCATAGATGTGGAACTGTGGAACGATCAGGCCTATACTCTGTAATGTGAGGTGTGGGCTGCATAGAAAACTAGAGTGAATATCAGACTTCACCAGGGAGTCTGGAAGCTTTAGGAAGTCTCAGGTCGCCCTTGCGAGGGGGTAGGGAAGGGTAAGCAGTCTCCATGGGTGATGCTGAGCCACTGTCTTGGAGGTCCCTACAGGCTAGAAAGTTTAGGACCCTCTGATTTCAAAAAGTGGCACCTTGCTTGTGTGGGAACCCAGACATCTTGCAAAGTCCTAGTCCTCAAAGCACTAGAACATGGTTGGCCAAGGTGGGGCACATGGAGAGAGCAAGGGACAGGGAGCTAGAAAATGAAGCGGCCACAAAATGAAAAACCTCAATGTCCATTAATAAGAAGGCAGGAAAGCTGAGGGGTGATGCCTATGCCATTTACACGATTGTGTGAGAGGGCTTACTGGAGGACAGTAAGTTCCCTGTCTCCACCAAGAACTCTTAAGGATCTAAGTTGTAATGAGAGCAGAGGAAGAAGCTCCCACTGGGGCAGATACGACAGTCTTCAGAAGACTGTTTTTAACAGGCTTCCAAAGGAGCTTATGGGTTTTTTCTCCCATGGGACCTTAGAAATAAAACTTGTTTAAGAAGTCGAGGAAAAAGTCTGCTTTTCCCATATGGCAATAATTTTCTGCTGACCCATCATGAGAAAACATGGTGAGTCTTTTGTGTTGGCATGTTTTTTTGTTTGTTTGTTTTTCAGGAAAAGGGATGGCTGGGCGGTTTTTGCATTCTCTTCTCTCCCTTGGTCTGCCTTTGCAAGACTGCTGTAAAGCAGTGGACAAGGCTAGAGGTGCTGTCTGTGGCCGGGGAGAGAGCGTTTCTTTGTAGGGATGACAGCTCCATTTCTACACTACTTGGATTCTGGCAACAGCATCACAAACCAAACTGTAGGGTTGTGGGCAAATCACTCCACCCCGTGGAGGTCTCAAGTGTCCACATCTGAAGCAAGTGAGCTATATTAGGTGGTCCCAGAGATCCTTTCTAACTGTGATCTGTACTCAGATATAAATGAGCTCATTATTTCTAGGGAATAAAACCTGGAGACTATGCTCTATAATGGGATAACATGAGGGCAAGGTGCAGTAGTGGGGGCACTGGTGAGTTGCTCATCCTCCTCTGGACTTCTTGGGTCCTACAAGAACTGTTAGGTCCTACAAGGGGGCCTAGTCAAGGGTATGGGGTTAGATTGGAATCTGGCTCCAACTCTACTTGCCAAGCTGACGATGCTCTGGTGGCAATCTCTCCAAGGAGGTGACATTTAGCCTTACCCTTTTTTTTTTTTAAGTTTATTTATTTTGAGGGGGGGAGGAAGGGCAGAGAGAGAAGGAGAGCAAATCCTAAGCCAGCTCTACACTATCAGTACAGAACCCGATGTGGGGCTCAATCTCATGAACCATGAGATCATGATCTGAGCTGAAATCAAGAGTGGGATACCTAAGCCCCTGAGCCACTCAGGTGCCCCTAAGCTTACTGTTAATAACACCATAGGTCTATCCCTGCTTGAAGTCTGGGTAAAAAAGCGTCCTTTTTAGATACTGGGCACATCTGTCCGGGAATGCTGTTTCTGTCTCACTGCTGAGTCTCCCCATACAGGGGGCCATTCCATACCTGTCTACACTTAGAACTTCTGCTTAGCCTAGAGTCTCCAATCAAAAGGTAATTACAAAGGGTGTGCATGTATATGTATGTGTGTAATGGGTTCTTGAAATCCACTGAAGTTGGAAGCTATTCATCAAAAGCTGGAAAGGTTGACATTGTTTTCAACAAACTCTTTTTGTTCACATAGACTTCCAAGCAGTAAGGGCCACTGATTCATTCCCAGGACCAGAAAGACACTGGTGTTTAGGCCTGATTTTTAAATGATGCATTATAGTGTTGGAAGAGCATGGGTGTGAGAAGGGAGAGAGACCTAGAGAGATGGGTGCACACTTGTAAGTGTGCATGTGTGCCAGTGTGTGTATTTGTGGTGAGTGTGTAGGTTTGAAAGAATCTACTTCCGAAGACAGCCTAGGACTTGGCGCCTTCCAGAGCCTCTTTCCTAAGCAAGATATCCCGGGTTTACATCTTTCCTCTGCCTACTATGTGAACTTCATAGCATGTGTGATCTTGCTTTTACTCTGAGTCTCAGGCTGTTCCGTGTATGTGTGAAATAACCTACCACACCTGAGAACCATCAGGTCAAGGCACTGTCCTCTAGCTGTGAGTTGTGTACATCACTTGACCAGGCAACTGGCCTCACCGTCTGTGGTGCTCATTCCTTCTCTCTTTCCGCGGCAGACAGCCCATATCTGGGCACATGATAGATGGACCATTAGCCCTTGCCATAATGACTTTGAATTAAGAAAAAAAAAGAAAAAAGAAAAAAGGAAGCGTTCTTCATTTGAACTACAGTAGCTCTCAGAACAACCTATCAGATGCTAAGGTTGTTGAGGGCATTCATTATCACCAACAAAAACCTTTGAGTTCTGAGCTCTAAAGACATAAAAGGCACTGGCTTTGGCATCATAAGAAGCTGAGCCAACAGTCCTGGGGAGAGAACACAACCTATACACAGAAGGATCCAATTAAACCCAGCATATACCTCCGAGCTTGGTGCTAAAGACGTAAAGATGAATGTAACTCATCTCTTGAGATCTGCAGTTTGATGGCACATACAGACTTTTAAACAACTAACCATAAAGCAGAAGGCTAAGCGCTTACATATAAGGTTATGTATAAATTTTGTGAACACATAAAGAAGGGACCAAGTCTGTTTGCGTGCTCGAAGAAGGCATGTCAGAGGAAGGGGCATTTGAATTGGACTTCACAGGATGACTAGAAGTTTGTTGGGCAGAGAAGGGGCAGTAGAGAATTTTAGACAAAGAGAATTAAGACAGGACCTGTAAAAATGCATGGTGTTTGTAAAGTGGGGAGCAGCTTCATGTAGCTGAAACTGATGATACCTGGCTGTGTAGATTATAGAGGGCAAGAGATGAAATTATGTAGCATTTACTGAGTGCTTACCATGTATTGGGTATCATACTAAGCACTTTACATGTTATTTACTTAATGTTAAAAGCATGATTTATAGGTACTGTTTGCCTCATTTTACTTTTGGACAAATTGTGTGGGAAAATGAGTAATTAGGAAAAAAATTTCTCAAGGTGACATAATGAATAAATGGTGGCACTGGGATGTGATCCCAGGCAGCCTGAAACCAGGCCTTGTGCCCTTCACCACTATCCTGTTTGTGAATATTCCAGAAGTCCTGAGGATTCTTGATGGATAGGGTTGGGGAGACATGGCTTCAGGGAGGAGGCAGCACCAGGAAGGGGTAAATGAAGAAGAGGCCGGTTAGGGGTGGGGTAAGAGGAGGCAGGGGGTACCTTGCAGGCAAGGAGGAATGTTGTGATCAAAGACTGAGATGCAGGAATGAGTACATTCCAGGGACATGGATGTGCTCATTGGTCTGGTCAGTGGCTCAGTTGTTTTGGCACAAAGGAAATTAACATGTCATTGGAAGTCCCTGGAGCATTTCTGCCCTCAAGAAAGGTCCAGTAAACTCTCAATTTCTCTCTGGTCCTTTGCTTCAAACTGGCTGAGGAAGATGTAAGCATACAAAGGAAGGAAGACCGAGGGCTGCAGGAAACCCATAGGCCAGTCTTCCCCTCTGTTACATGTGGTTTCAAAAATGTGTCTTCTCCCAAGTATTCCTGGGTAAGGACTGGTGCTATTAGTGCGATTTAATGAATCCAGCAGTACCTTCCTTCCCATTATGAATCTCTGAGGGGTATTCAGCCTGCAGAGCAGTGGAAGGTTCCAGCTGCACACATTTAAATAAGAGAGACATCAGGGCAGTGTAGCAGAGGCCAAAGGGAGAGTGCTCCCCAAGTGAAATTGAATTTTCTTGGAGTTAAATTGAGATGCTGAGTTGTCTTTTTATAAACATATTCATGGGATTGGCTGTCACTTTCATTTAGTGGGCTTGTCATCTGAACTCTAGTAGGCTGGCCTAGTGGTGGCCTCCCCTGCCAGGGAATGCAAAGCTTCACCCCTGAGGAGCTGGGAGCCTGGGTGGGGTGGGGATTACGTAAGGAGGGACAAGCCCAAAGGAGGGTCTCATCCACAACTGCCACTTTCCCTATCAGCTGCTTCCCCTACAACCTGGCCAAGAAACGGCAAGATGAAAATTGTAACATGACACAGGAGAATAAGCACGCTAGTCCCACAGACGGGGTGAATAGCTATGTGGACATAGGAGAGTCCTTGAACCCCTCTGTGCCTCCATTTCCTCCCTTATAAAATGAGCTTGAAAATCATATTGATCTTAGACTCATGGAGACACCTAACTGAACTAATACCTGGAAAGTGCTTAATTCAATGCCTAACCAGAAGTAAGCCCTTAATAAGGGTAACTTAAAAAAATCATGTATGATAGGGGCGCCTGGGTGGCTCAGTCAGTTGAGCATCCAACTTTGGCTCAGGTCATGATCTCACAATGTGAGTTCCAGCCCTGCGTCAGGAGCACCTGCCTGTGCTCCCTAACTTAGGAATCTAGGTAACAAACCACAGCCAGAGCAGCAGAGCCTGGAGCCTGCTTCCGATTCTGTGTCTCCCTCTCTTTCTGCCCCTCCCCTGCTCATGCTCTGTCTTCTCTCTCTCTCTCTCTCTCTCTGTCAAAAATAAACATTAAAAAAATTTTTAAAAAATCATGTATGATAAACAAATTGTATGCATGGGTAAGTAGGAAGGCATTTGTATTTCATGATACCTGCCTAGCAAGGATGAAATTTCATCCTTTGCAATATGTTCCTCATCCCTAGGCATTGCCTTTTTGAGTCTTTTTTATAAAGTTTTATTTGCTTGGGAGGGAGCCATGGGTCAGTTCTAGTAGAAGGAGGTGGGAAGCACCAGGTTAGTGTAGCATGGCAGGGGCATGAGGTAGGTAAGGTGGGAGAGCTCAGTGCTGATGAGGAAGCGAGATAGACTTCATCATTTGGTGGAGACAAAACCCTGGGTAATAACATCACAGAGAGGTTGTTACCAGGGTAGGAAGGTAAGAACAAGGGCTGTTGGGAGGGTGGTCCCCTTGGGGTTTGCAAGGTTTTCTGTAGGAGAAGGCATTGAGGGTTTGAACTGAAGATGTTGTTCAAGGTCCTGAGGGAAGAGGCGATAAGTTTAGTGATGGTCTGGGGAGCTCCTGTGGGGGAAGGTGGCAGCAGTGCTTTCTGTCTGTTGTCTTTAGTGGTAAGTGCTTCTTTCTCTTATAAGGGTTGCTGTTAATGGAGATAGTGCACAAGGGATGCCTTGAACAATGTCAAAGTGAGAAAGGCAGCTGGCAGAATTGAGAGCCGGGAACTTTCTTCCAGACTCATGGCCAAGGAAATCCAAGGCTCAGGTTCTCTAGATTCTTGCCCTGTGACCTTGGACAAGTACCTTCTGCTCCCTGGGCCTTTGTTGCTGTATAATGCAGGAGCCAAACGAAGGGCCTCATGTTGGTCACTGGGGCAGCACAGTGAACACGTGTGCCTCCGGAGGGGCCAGGTGCCTCCTGCCTCTTTTAGCCTCAGTTAGAAGCTCTCCCTGTCACCCAGGCATCTGACCTCAGAAGGTACATGAATTTTGACTGCATACCAGCCAGATCAGATGATCTGAGGTCCCTCGGTGCTCTGTTATGTCAGTGTTCTAATGCCTGACTATAAGCACCCTCAGCTCTTAACTTAGGGGTTCTTAATCTGGGGTCCTCAGAACCATAAGGGTTCATGGGACAGAATTTAGGTGGTTCATGAAATTGGATAGGATAGAAAAATAACATCTCTTTAATTTCATCATCTCCTAATGGAGATGTAGCACCTGCCTGTGCTCCCTAACTTAGGAATCTAGGTAACAAACCACAGTCAGAGTAGCAGTCCCTGCCACTCTGTCACCAGTGGAAATCACAGGTATTTCCCGTTACTGTTTCTCTGCCCTTGGAGAGTCTCTCCATCACGCACCTGGGCTGGGCTGGTGACATGCTTTAGCCAACTATGAATGTAGAAGAAATGATGCCATATCAGTCTTGGACTTGGCCTTAAGAAAGCCGGGTAGCCTCCACTTGTGTCTTTTAGGGGGATCCCTGAGAAGCCATATAAAACATCTGGCCACCCTGCTGGAGAGACCACACAGAGGGGTTGTATATATAGGCCATGTGGAGAGAGGGAGGCCCTGGGACTACATGGAAATAGAGAACATTCTCCCAGTTCTAGGGCCTTCGCTGAGCTCAGCCTTCCAGGCGTCCCCCTAGGATGTCCCCCAGGGACATCACTCTCTGGAATATTCTAGCCCATTCCAGCCTCCCCGCCCCATGCATGCAACCCCAACTACCATGATGTGAAACAGAAGAACCACCCAGCCAAGCTGAGTCTATTCACAGAATTGTGGGGTATGTTAAAACAGTTTTCATTTTAAGCCACTAAAATGATAATGCAGCAAAAGGCAATTAAAATAGAGCCTTTTTAGTTTGACTATGTAGAATCTAAATTGAGTCCCAAAGTGTCTATATCCATTTGATCTCCCACATTTCCAAGTGTTTGACATCCTTTGTGAGCCAGCAGGGTGTGCCTACCATTCCAAAATCATTACATGATGATAAAAATCACAGTGGACTATTGGCTGGCGTCTACTTTTGAGACCAGCTGTGATGGTGTTCGCTGTGAGGAATGCCTAGAACTCCTAAGAGCTGGATACACAGCCCTTTCTTGAAGAAACAGACCATTGACAGCTGAGTTCTACCCTGACTTGGAGCAGGAAAGCCTCTTAGAGAAGACTTGAGTCCCACTTGGAAGGAAGGGCAAAATTTGGAGTGGTTGAAGAAAGAAGGGAAGATACATAGTGTAAAAGAGCTATAAGCAAATTCACAGATCAAGAATGTGATGGTTAATTTTATGTCAACTTGGTTGTCCAGGTATTTGTTTAAATATTATTCTGGGTGTTTCTTTGAGGGTGTCTTTTTTCTTTTTAATTTGATTTTTTTGCGTATAGTTGATAACCAATGTACATTAGTTTCAGGCATACAACATAGTGATTCAGGAAGTCTATATGTTATGCTGTGCTCACCACAAGTGTAGCCACTGTCTATCACCATACAATGCTATTGAAATTATATTGACTACACTTACTATGCTGTACTCTGTATTCCCTTTGCTTATTCATTCCAAGCCTGTATCTCCCACTCCCCTTCACCCATTTTATCATGCCCCATTGCCTGCAACCATCCATTCTCAGTTATTTGTAGGTCTGATTCTGCTTTTTGTTCATTGATTTTGTTTTTTAGATTCCACATGTAAGTGAAATCATATGGTATTTGTCTTTCTCTTTATGACTTCTTTCACTTAGCACCATACTGTCTAGGTCCATCCATGTTGTTGCAAATGGCAAAGCTCTCATTCTGTTTTATGGATGAGTAATATTCCCGTGTGTGTGTGTGTGTGTGTGTGTGTATCTGTATCTGTGTGTATCCATATCTCACACCACATCTTCTTTATCCATCTATCCATGGACATCTGGGTTGCTTCCATATCTTGGTTATTGGAAATAACACCACAGTAAGCATATCTTTTCAAATGACTATTTTCTTTTTGGGGGAGGAATTCCAGTGGTGGAATTATTGGATCATATGGTATTTGTATTTTTAATTTTTTGAGGGACCTCCATATTTTTTTCCACAGCATCTGTACCCATTTACATTCCCACCAACAATGCATGAGCGTTCCTTTTTCTACACATCCTTGCCAACTCTTGCTATTTCTTTTTGAGTCTAGCCTTTCTGACAGGTGAAAGGAGGTACCTCATTGTGGTTTTGATTTGCATTTCTCTTATGATTGGTGATATTGAGCATCTTTTCATGTTGGCCATTGTATGTCTTCTTGAAAAAATTTCTACTCAGGTCCCATGAGGGTGCTTTTTGTATGAGATTTATATTTAAAAAGGGATTTTGAGTAAACCAGATTGCTCTCCCCAGTGTGGGTGGGTCTTATCCCATCAGTTAAAGGCCAGAATATAGCATAAAGCTGACCTCCCCTGAGCAAGAGAGAATTATGCACCAGAGGGCCTTCAGACCTCATCTTCAAAATCCACTCTTCCTGTTGCTGTAGTGGATTGCTTTTGGACATGAACTGCAGCTCTTCCCTGAGTCTCTGGCCTACTATTCTCCATCATCAGATTTTGGATTCACCAGCACTCCACAAGCACATGAGCCAGTTCCTTGAAATAAATCTCTGTCCATATACATACACATCCTTTTTGGTTCTGTTGCTTAGGATAAATTGAGTAATACAACGAGTGGGCTATTCATAGTAGGAGAAGACCTATGAGCAAATTCCCCAATCAAGACCAAGCTTGTTCAGAGTTTAATAAATTCTTATCAGAGTAGAGGATTTGTGTTGACCAGTAGAGAGTTTGGTGTTTGATCAAAGGAGTTTCAGGTACTAGATGTTTGAGTGTTTTCTATCAGTAGAGGAGGCAATGGAAGGTTGGAACAGTTGAAATTTAATAAAAAGTATTTAGTGGATGCCCAATTTCTATTCTCCTAATCCACACTGTTCTCTCATCCTGTCCTCTCTGGTTAGCCAAAATAATCTGGTTGAACCATTAAGTCACTCCTGAGATCCTGGAGCACCAACTTTCCTTCTGGAATCCCAGAATGTCCTTGGAGAGTGAATACAAGGGTGGGGCCCAAGGACATAGGATGCTTCCACTCCCTTCCTAAGGCAATGATTTGCCACCATGAGGGGCAAACAATTCAGCAGGACCTTGCTCTGATCTGCCTGTATAATTTTCTCTACTAACTCCTTATCTGAGAAAGCTGTTGAAAGGCTGAGGGCAATGTGGATGAGAGCTTCCATGATGAGCATGAAAAGGAAGCAGAGGATATGCATGCAAAAGTGATTTGGGTCTTATTTTGTATCTCAAGTATTAGCTTGCTCTGGGCTGTAGATTTCAGTAGGTGACAGTAATTGCAAAGTTTGCAAGATGTTGTTTTCTTTTGTTTAAAATTCTAGCTTATCCTTTTCCTGTCCTTTGGTAACTTTCCATATTCATCCATTCATTCTTCATTCATTCATCCTATGTTGAATGAACACCTGTGTAAAATTTATTGGGTTGACCAGAAAGTCCATCTCTTGCTCAGCCCTGAAGGAGTAAGAAATACCGAGTCAGGGGAAGAGGAGTATGCAGGATGGCTTTAGGCTTTGCAGGAAAATGTCTGCGATTCTATTTCTAATGGCCTCAGGGGCCAGTCTGAGTGGAATCTGCCCTTTTAAAATGATGCTTGTCTATAATTAAGAGAACCTTGAGGGAGGTTCTCTCCTGCAGTCTAAAGTTATCCTTGAGGTCTGACATCAGCAAGAGGCAAATTTTATCTCAGGAAACAAGCCGCTCATCCAAAGGAGATAACAGCTGTGAGAAAAATTCCCCCAATGCTGGTCCTGTTGACTTATGTTTCAAAGGAGAACAATTTCAACATGGAGTTGCACTTTCCCTCGAGCTGCTGATGCAAGAAAATGGCTGTAAGCTGCAAAAACTCTTTCAATATGGCATGTATTAAACCTTTCAGAGGTAGTGCTTTGATTTTTAATTTTACGCTCTTGGCAGGCAATCAGGGGTCTTTAATAGTATGGAGGCCAGAGGGAGAATGTTTCAAAACAGTGAGGATCTTATCATAGTGTGCAATTAATGAATAATTATTAAAACCCAGAAATAGCTGGAAGAGAAGGCAAGAGGTGGCAGAGCAATTCTCTGGTTTCAGGCCTATAATGAAACCTCCAGAGAGGAGAAATATGATATACAGTTCCATGCAATTAAATCTTCCCCTTCACCCCCACAGGAAGATCAGCAATTTAAATAGAAAAATAATGCCCATCATGTAAAAAGAAAAAGTACAAGTCATTTACTGACATCGATGCATCTGTCCAGTTTCATTTTTCAGCATTTGTGATTACACTTAATAATAATAAGGACAACAGTGAAACACCTCCTTGACATCATTTTCTGAGAGTGGGCAGCAGAGTTGGGGCTTGTTGGGGGCCCCAATTAGAACTGTTAAATTGTTGTACAAATGCGCTGCATGAGCCACACAAGTCCGAGCTGTCACAAAGAGAGCCCCTGTGCTAGTCTTCTGAACACACGTCCCCCAGCTTCTGTCGTTTCCAGGCCCAATTTTGTCAGCTCCTTGCTGTCGGGATCTCTCCCCTGTAGGTCTCAGTCCTACTGTTACCTTTTTGAGGCAGCTCTAGAAGACCCTGTCATCTGTCAAAGGGCTGTTTACAGTTCAAACGCCAGCCTGCCCAGCGGTCCTGTCTCTGGCTGCCAGTCAAGCACACAGGCTACCGCTAAGCAGGTACAAATGACCATCGCTCCTCGGAACCCCTCCAACCAGAAAGCCCGCCATGCAGGCAGGCAGCAGTGTGACCGCAGACAGAGCATTTATTCATTTGTGAGCCACCGGCTGCCCCTGGGCCCCTGCTGGGGCGGGGGAGCATCTGGGGTCAGCTGGCCTTGAAGCAGCCATTAGTTCCCCCAGCTGTGAGGCTGGGGCAGGTCAGGAGGGAGGGGAGCAGGTGGAATCGATGGGCGCTTGAGATGTCAATTTCCCAGCATGGGGTAGCTCGTTACTGAGGGCCTCAGTGCAGACCTGTGTTTTGGTGATTGATCTCAGCGGCATTTCAGGAGGCCCGTCAGCATCAAGGGGCCAAATGGGCCTTCACAATAAATAAATAGGTAGATAGACAAATAAATGAGTAAGGGTAGGGGTTGCTGTTATTTAGGGAGCAGAGAGAGGACATTTTCCAGCATGTCACATGGTACAAAGGTGCCTGGGGTCACCTTATTTGAAATTCATCTGTGGGAAGGCATAGGACAGCAGATCATGAATTTGAGGGTCATGGGACCCTTAGAGGCCAGATGTGCTATACTCTGCCCAGAGTATAGGAATGGGGGTTTTAGGGAAAGGATTGGTTCATTTTTTTCCCCTCGTTGTTAGCCGCATCCCTCCCTTACTTTAGTCAGGCCAGACACTTTCTCTGGTCAGGATACTAAGAGCTGATCGTCTCTGAGCACTTACTGTGTGCTGAGCACTGTGCTGTGGGCTTCATGGATGTCCGCCCATGGAAAGCTTTGAGAACAATGGCAGTCACCTGGTCGTTGTAGAATGGAAAAGAGCTTATAGAGGTCAAATCACTTATACAATGTCATATAGTTAGGGACCAAGGGGTGCAACTGGATTCGTGGGTCCAGTTTAACTTCTCAATCGGTGTTCTTAATCACTCTTCTAGATGGTTTGTCACACAGTCCCAGGCTGCCCCTTGTAGCCTCCCACCAGCAGGGGGAGTTTCTGGGGGCATTGAATGCCAGCTGGCTCTGGACTCACAGTAGTAAGTTTACTTGCCCCTCTCATCCCTGGTCAGTCTCTGCAGCCCCCTCCTAGCTAGGGCCCTGTTTCTACTCTCTGCTAATGGACCCTCTGTTCTTTCTCTGCCAGGGACACACTCAGAACAACTCTGCTGGGTCCCAGTCCTTCCTTCCCACCACCCTGACAGGAGGAGGGTCACGTTTTTGAGCATGGTCTCAGAGACACTTCTTTGGTGTCCTTGTTGCTGAGCCCCTCTCCAGAGTCACTTCTGGCTGCACTCTAGCCAGACTGACCTTTGTAATTTAGCGCAAGGGCTATTTCCTTTTTCTACAGCTCCATCCCTTCCTCTGCTCCACTTACACCTCTACCTGGTCCCTGCTTGTTCATTCTTCAAGACTAATTTCAAACATCGCTTGTGTGGAAAGCCTTTCTTTATTTTGCAAGACTATCCACTTGTAAATCCACGTGTAATCTACTCTAACTCTGAATGCATTCATGCTAACGATCTGATCTGGTTACCTGCCTCCCTCATGCACTGGACTGTTGCATGAATGGGAATACTTCACCCTTTGATTCCCACATCCTCTGTCAGGTCCAGAGACTCTAAATGCTTATGTGCTCCTGTGGTTTGTTCTTTTCTTTTGTTCAGTGCTGATGGTCCAGAATGGCCTTGGCTTCAATACCAAAGCTGTAAAATCACCCAAATGTTCTAGACATAGTCATAATCCAGGAACATTCTATATCAATTAAGAAAACATTATCTGCTGTAACAAACAAATCCAAAATGTATCATGGATTGAGGTTTATTTTTCCCTTATGTAAAACCCAAAGTGGATGTTCCTGATTGTTAATAGGCTCCCCAAGTGATGATCTTTCTTGCTGGGGAGCCTGCTGTCGTCAATACATGGCTCCCAAAGTCCTTGAGCTCAACTGAATCAGGATGACAGAAGGGGAAAGAGCATAGAATACTAAGTGTGGGAACCTTCCGGGGCCAGGACTGAGGGGGTTCAATTACTTGTATTTTCATTTCATTGGCTAGATCACATGGCCCTGCCTGATCTTCAGGGAGGCTGAGAGATGAAGCTCCTTGTGGGCCAGTCTCTGCCATACTATTTCCTTCACCATAGCACAGTCTGCAAGATTTTGAAGCACCCAACTTCCTATGTTCCAAGTCAGGGAAAAGGGTCTCTTCTCAATTCCTTATGGGAGAACATGATGCAGGAAAATCTGTCACTTCCAGCTTGCTCCAGTGGTAGCTGCATCTGTGATTTTTCTTTTCTGGCAACCTAAAGGGCTGCAGAAGGGCTAGCTTCTAGATTTATTAGGGCTCTTTTACTTGGCTGTCAAAGATTTCCCACAATGCCAGGTGGTGAAGACGGATGGCCAGTTTGGCAAGTTGAGAGTAACTCAGGTAAAGCACTCTTTCCCCTCTGCTGTCTTCTAGAAGCAGTCTGTCACTTGATGTAGTTTTTATTTCAAGCAACAGCAAGTGCAAGTTTAGGTGAGAAATTAGTAACCCTCAGAACACTGGGGAGAGATGAAGTCATTTGCATATCTCTGCTTGGGTCAGGATTTGCATATCTCTGTTTGTCCATTCATCTCGTTTGGTGGTTATGACCAATTTTCTTCTAGGAAATTGCTCTGAAGTCTGCTCGAAGGCCTAGTGTACTGATTTGCAAAACAGGAGCTTCTTCTAAGACATGGCTCAAAGCACCCCTCCTCTAAGAAACTTGATCTGATAATGTCACTCTATCCTCCGAACACCCTTGACCCCCTATGCCCTTGGTATGTGGGACCCAAATTATACAGTATCAATTACTGAATTTGACTCGATTTTTTAAAAAAGCAATTTCCTTCTGTGAGCATCTACATGTAGTAAACATCTTCTATTTTCCTTCCTCAGGGGCAATTAGTGAAGTGTTTATTGGAGGCATTAGCTTCTATCATGCTGAAGCAATTGAATGCCCTTATGACCAAAACTGGGTTTTTCATCTGCATACTTACTTATATTACAGAATTGTCAGCCTAAAGGAAAGCAGCTACATGAGTTCAGTATGCATTTTCCTTTGCCCAGAAGCTCTTCCTGCTCATGATTGCTCTGGTGTCTTTTTCCATTCACCCAATGTTGCAGCGTCCTGCATTGACCTCCCTAAATCACCATGTTAAACTATAGGAGCTCAGGTCAGATACTTTTTTTTTTGCTTTAAGACACCAAACTCAGACATCCTTTTCACTTTGTTCAGCTTTCATTCCTTACTAGAAGTGAAATAAAGTTTTCTTTCTGTCTCAGGAACTTCCGCTAGACCCATGCATCTCTTTCCTTCCTTATTCCTACTCCTTTGACACCGAACAAGTCTTGCTTGGTTTATGCTTTGCTGACATGAGAGGTATTTTTTTTTTTTTTTTAATTCTCTGACCCTGTGGTTTTAATCAGGTCCTGTTTCATTCAGTTAGTGCAAGGAAATGTTTGCTCACTCCAGGACTTGAGGTGCTTCTGTGCTTCCTTCTAAAACATCTTTCACCCTTAGATCAGCAATCGTTCTGGAATTGATTTTTGTGTATGGTTTCAGCTAAGTCACAAGATTTATCTTTGCTGTTTGAAGATCCACTAGATCAAGACTCATGTATTGAAAAGTCCATTCTTTATCTACTGCTCTGAAATGTTACTTTGTCATAAATCAGGTGACTGTATATGTGTAAGTGTACTTCTGGATCTTTTGTGTTTTGTTGGCCAGTTTCTCTATTCTTGTGCTAATACCACACAGTTTTTAAGTATTAACACTTTATAGCATTTCATGATATCTGGTAGTATAAGTCCTTTATCTTTGTTCCTCATCTTCAAGATTACCTTGGCTATTCTTAGCTGTTTGCATTTGTATATAAATTTTAGAATCAGCTTGTAAATGTCTACAAAATAACTTCTGGGATTTTAACTGATCTAAAATTGATTTGGAAGGAATTTATATCTTTATAACATTGAGTTTCCTAATCCATGAGCATGGTATACACCTCTTTATTTAGGCCTTCTTAAATGCTTTCATTAATATTTAAAGGTTTTCAGTGTACAGGTCTTGCCAGTATTTTAAAATTGTATTTCTGTATTTAAAAAATTTCCATTTTTTTAAAATGCTATTGTACCATTTACAAATCAACTTTGTATCTAGGGACTTCATGAGATTCACTTACTAATATGAACAGTTCCTCTGTAGAAGCTTTTGGATTTTCTGTATATGATCATGTTGTCTGTGAATAATGAGAGTTTTATTTCTTCCTCTTCAGTCATTTTTCTTTCTTGTCTTGTTGCTACCTGCTCCAGCTTTGTCACACTCCAAATAGACTCTTGTGCAACAGTAACAAATGTGTCTGTAAAACTTTCAGTTCTCTGTTGTACAAGATATGCTAAGTGCTGTTACATCCACCCAGAAAACCCTCCCTATTTTGATTTTGTTTAGGTAAAATTCAGGCACCCTTCAGGTCTCAGCTCAAACTCTTGCTTCTTCTGGAAGATTTCATTGATCCCTCTGAGACTGGATGTAGGGAGTGGGAATTGCCCATCATCTGAGGTGATAGAGCACAGCCCTTAGGATACTAGGCTGAATTTGCTTACTCATGAGTTTGTCTCCTCTGCTGAACTGTAAATTCTTCAAAAGCAGAGACTATACCGTTTATTGCTCTATCACCATTATTTAGCACACTGTGTGGCATATGATAAACACTGCATATATGTTAGATTATCATCATTCTTATCCCTACCCTAATGCTTGTCTTCCTCCTCTAGATAATGAAGCATGACCCTCATCAGGGTCTATGGAAATTGTTGAGTCATCCCTCTTTTTCACCAGATCATGATGTTCTCAAGGGCAAAAATCTTTTATGCTTCTATCTCCAGTGTTTCACACAGTGCCTGCCTCTTTTTAGACACCTAGCAAAGGTGTGAGAAAGTAAAGGAGTAAATGAATGCATTGGTGGATGAGTAGCCCTCACTCTATGAAACTGAGATCTATACAGAATGACTTGGGTAGCAATTTATGATACTCGTGCTGCAGAATTATAAGCCTAGAGCCAAAGCTAATTAGTTCAGTGTGAATTTTTCTTTGCCTAGAAGCCCCTCTTGATGTCAATTCTCCTCACATTTCTCTCCACCCATCCAGAATTACAGTGTTCTGATAACTTTCTTAAATCATCTTAAGCAATAGGAGCTCCACGACACTAAGGCTAGATACTTTCATACAGTAAGAATCAATACTACTTATCATAATTTTCAAAAACCTTTGGCATTCTTTCCTCCTCAGAATTAAAGTTTGCTTTTGATCTTGGGACCTCTCCCTCAACCTATGCATCTCTTCCCTTCCTGGTTCTATCTGCCCCTCTCTTCACCCCAGTCTTGTTGCTTGGCTGCTTAAAAACTTGAGAGGTGAGGGGCGTCTGGGTGGCTCCGTCAGTTGGGCGTCCGACTTCGGCTCAGGTCACGATCTCGCGGTCCGTGAGTTCGAGCCTCGCGTCAGGCTCTGGGCTGATGGCTCAGAGCCTGGAGCCTGCTTCCGATTCTGTGTCTCCCTCTCTTTCTGCCCCTCCCCCATTCATGCTCTGTCTCTCTCTGTCCCAAAAATAAATAAACGTTAAAAAAAAAAATTAAAAAAAAAAAAACAAAACTTGAGAGGTGAATTCTCAAGTTTTCAGATACCATGGATTTAATCATATCTGCAGGGACCTGGAAAGAGCTTGAGAAAAAAAAAAAAACTATTTTTCATGATCTGTCATCAGGAACTGTGGAAACTCAGCCATAAACTCACAATCCAGGGACCTCCATTGCATACGCTTGAAAAACAGAATGAAGCTCTGCAGGGTGCTTCCCCAGAATACTTGATCTCCAACAGGGCAGGTGACTTTCTTTCCTTCAGGCTCACCTGGAGCCCTGCCCCCTTCTTGGTGTTACTTTCAACTTGCAGGCCTTTATAGAAGGCATCCTTGCACATTGCCTTCTCATCTAAAAACTCAGTTCCACCCCACTGAGATGAGCCAGGCATCAGGATAGGTCCTGACAGCAGCATGTGCTTTATTGGAGAGAGTGGAGCCTGGGATGTTAATATCAGCTGACTAGAGCATTGCAAAGAGTGGGGTAGGGCCAATGAACAGGGGAGACAAGGACCTTGTAAATACAAACTCTTGCCCCAGGCTTCCTAAACTACAAATTATAACTACACTCACCCACCTCTCCTCTTACTCCTAAATAAGGATGTCTGTCCATCCAGGGCCATCAGTTGCTTGTTTCTACCTAAAGAAGTTTCACTATTTAACTCAAGAAATTCATTTAGAAGCCACTGTTGTGACCTGGCTCAGGACTAGGGTAAGGCAAGGTAGGCACCTTGGCAAGAAAATTTAAGGAGACACTCATTCCCAGGTGCTGACTTTGCACTTGAACTGCCTTGAGAGTGAGCACCTCCTTAAGTTTTTTGCTATAGGCACCTTTCTTGCCTCACCGCATTTCTAAGTTTTGATCCAAATGTTATAAGCAGGTGTTCCTTCAACACAGATTAAGTAATCATGGTGAGATAGATGTGAATGCAGAAAACCTTCCCTGTGATGTTTCTGTCGAACCCTGGAAGGTTTTGTGAGTCCATATCTGCCCTGCTTCTTCCCTCAGATGAGGGCTATTTGTTGACAGCTTGATAAATGCTGGATTCTGGGTGAGGTCCACTCTTGATAATTTATTGCTCTCCAAGCAACTGGGTAGTGTTACCCAGTTTTGTGGATGAGAAAATGAGCAAGAAGAGGTTGTTCCTTGCCTAACTCTAGAAAGAAGAAGAACCAGAATTAGGCCTAGGTTTGTTGGACACCCTGGCATTCATGCCCAAGAGGGCATCTGCAACCACACAAGGTAAAGCCGTTGAGTTGTTCAGTGGCAGGGATTTGAGTGTATGGGAAGGCAAGGGGCCCAAGAAAGGAGTGTAGGGAGGAGATTCTGGAGGTAATGCAAAGGGAAGGTCAGAGAAGCTCCACTCTCCAATTTGAATTGTTCACAGCAGACTTTAAGCATGAGACATAGAGGTAGTGCTGGGCCAAGGTGAGCCTCCGTGGATTCCTTTGGCAAGGGGGCAGCCTCCTCTGTGCTCAGTCCACCTGTCTGTACCTCACCTCTGCCTGGTGGCAGCCCTGCCCTTATTAGGGCTATACTCCGATGTTTTTAGCTTAGGCCTAGACCAGAGAATGAGTATAGAATGGCTTTGCTTAGCAAAATGTCACTTGATATTCTCTCAGTGCCTTGCTCATGTCCTCCCTTCCTTGATACCTTTTTCATCCTTTTCAACTAGTAAAATGCTACTTCTGTCTCAAGGCCCATTGTGCGAATCACCTCTCTAAGAAACTCTCTTCAGCTTTTCACGTTCTCCCTTACCTTCTGCAGAGGGAAATGGTTCTCTCTTGCCATGAATCTTTATTCTCCTGGTTTTGTGGGGTCTCCTGTTGTAGAGTTGTTTGCCTCTGAATGCAAGTCCACTTCTGATCCATTATGCGCTCCTTAAAGGCAGAGGCAGGGCTTGTTTTAGTGATTCTCTACAGTGTTCCAGTTGTACTACGCGTAAACCTAGAGCTTCTTTTCCCACCTTCTTAGAGAATGTCCTGTTTGTCTTAATAAAGTTAAAGAATCAAAATGCATCAAACTATATAAAGTGGAAATTGAAACTCCCTTTTCCTCATCTGATTCTACTGCTCAGTGGTGTCCACGGTGGATGCCTCTTCCAGAGGTTTCCCTATACAAGCACAAATGCACAGAGGCACATCTAGCATCTAGACCCATGTCTCTTATTTCTTCCAAGAGCACAAACTAGGCATGTGTTATGGATTGCTTTTTTCTACTTAATGGTGTAATGCGGTCTTGGTCTATTTCAGTGCATCCAGTATTGGTTCAACAGGTATGTGTAGATGTACCATGATTATTAAATATCCCCTGTTGTTGGATATTTGGGTGGTAATGTTTCTGGCAGTGAACTTCCTTGTACTAAAATATTTGTGCATCTGAGGGGCACCTGGGTGGGTTCAGTTAGTTAAGCGTCCAACTTCAGCTCATGATCTCATGGCTCATGAGTTAGAGCTCCCCGTTGGACTCTGTGCTGACAGCTCAGAGCCTGGAGCCCACTTTGGATTCTGTGTCTCCCTTTCTCTCTGCCCCTCCCCTGCTCACGCACACTCTGTCTCTTTCCTTCAAAAATAAATAAACATTAAAATAGTTGCACATTTGAATATTTTTATGGCTTGGAGTCTCAGAGATGGAGTTCCTGGGGAAACTAGTATGTGCCTTTGGATTTGGATTTTGTTGCTTCCAAGGGGACTAAGCAGGTTTTCTCTTTAAAAATTTTTTTTTAACGTTTACTTATTTTTTTGAGACAGAGAGAGACAGAGCACGAATGGGGGAGGGTCAGAGAGAGGGAGACACAGAATCTGAAACAGGCTCCAGGCTCTGAGCTGTCAGCACAGAGCCCAACGCAGGGCTTGAACCCACGGACCGCGAGATCATGACCTGAGCTGAAGTCGGCCGCTTAACCCACTGAGACACCCAGGCGCCCCAGGTTTTCTCTTTAAACAGTGAATGGGAATGCCCCCTCCCTCCTTCCACCTGAACCTCACTAACACTGTATAGTACCAATCTTTAACACCTAGGTGAAAGGTGAAAATGATTCTTCATTGCCGTTTTGATTTACATTTCTTTCATATATTGGTAAAGTTAATTATTTTTTGATGTGTTTATTGCTATTACTACTGCCTATTCACATCCTTTGTCTATTTTCCTTTAGACTATTAGTCTTTCCCTATTGATTTCTAAGAGCTCTTTATATATATAATATATATATATATATAAATATATTTTATATTTTTATATTATATAGGCATTTGTTTGCCATATGTACAGGAAATATTTTCCCCAGTTTATGTTTTTATTTATTCTCTGGGTTATTACTATTAATATTTTTAATGAAAGTCTTTTTGTACTTAAATACTTCTTAAAGAGTCCGATTTGCTTTACTGTAAAATAAGAGCATAAGCTTCGAACTTTGATCAGAGTTCAAACACAGGCCACACAGCTGTCTCTGTGGACTTTCCCAAACCTTTTAACTTCTCTGAGCCTCAGGGTCCTCATCTGTTACTTAGGAATAATGCTGGAAATAAATCAGGTATAGAGTAAGTGTTGACAAGAATGCACGGAATCAGCGGAGAACCATCTCTGGACAGTGGAAGTAAGCTCTCTCTGGCTCAGTGCTACCTGCCCTTCCTCTACTGCCCTACTGTAGTTCTTCCCTAAAACTTTCCTCCTTGGTCTAGGGGGTTGCTTCCCCACCAAATGTGCCCCTCATTTTCCCACCTGTGAAAAGTCAGGTGAGGAGATCCTGGATGTCTCCTCCCTGATTAATAGGGAAGATAGAATAAGAAGGCATTCATTCCCGAAGTTAAATGTCTGCTCCACCGGCCAGGCCATCTGGCCACCTGGCAGAGGTCACCCCAGCATTCTCCCACTTACGTCGCTAAAACTTACTGAACCTTATCATTTCAGCCTCAGATCGATTTGCTAGATTTTCATTTTGTTTGCGAGTTGTTCATTCCCTCTTGCATTCAGACTAGTAATTTCAGGGGCTGTATTATAATTTCGAGATGTTGCTTTAGAAGCATTACAAAACATTAAAGTACATTTAGCCTTGAATTGTCACTTAAGATTATTGCAGGAAATGAGGGCTTTCTGGATCACAAATGTGACAATAGATTGAGAACACAGCTTCTATTATGACTAAATGGGGACAAAGAGTAAAGAAGTGCTAAGTACATAGTGACTGCTTGTGTGGGTGCCAAGGAACCCAGGGGAATCGAGGCTGCCAGACGATGGGGGCTGGCCTGGGCCATGGTGCTCCGGAGGGGCATGAACCATCCCTGAGTAATGGCACACAGAGGCCTGGCCCTACCTGAGAAGCATGCTGAGTGGTTTGTGGGATGTGGGAGCACAGACTGGTTTTTCTGTTCACCTCCCACCCTACTGCACTCCCGTCCTCTTCTACCTTTATCTTGAGCGTAACCCATAGCCAGCCTGGCAATGCTTGCAATGGTCAGTTTCCCTTAACGTCGGGGTGTCTGCCCATGACCACTGCGGTTCTCACAGAACTGGGGCCTTTAGAAGGTGAGAAGGAGGCCAGGGGCACTATGTGGGGGGTTGGGGCACCCTGCCCTGTGTGTTTCTTTGGTTTGGGGTGGAAATGTGCCAGGAGTACCAGTGATGCTCCCTGGGACTCTGCGGGAGTCTGTAGCCAAAGGCGTAGCTTGGGGCACTACAACTGCCTGCGAGCCAGAGAGCCCCCTGTAGGTGGTGGCCGTAATCTCTAAGGTCCTGCCTGGGTCTTGGGCTCCCAGCCCACAGGCCTGCAGACAAACATTTGCCTCTTCTGCCTCTGCTCTGAGGTGGTGTCCCCTCATGTGCTTTTCCAGGGTACCTGGTTCCTGATGTGGGTCTTGCAGCCTAGCTTGTTTTTTCTTCTGGACTTGAGGTCAACTTGGCCTGGCATGAGATCACTGCCAGGCACAGTGTGCAAGGCTCAAGGTCTCTTTGCAGCCAGATTGGGACACATGTGTCCTCAGGGCCAGCAGTGTTGGCAGCAACTCAGGCCTCGGGCAGGATGGCCAACAAAGCCAGTGGAAGGTCTGACAAGTGTGAATAATGTTCCTATAGCAGGCTTCTTATGCTCTTGGCCAAAATGAAGTGAAGCAGGCCTCCAGGCCATGGCACCAACACAGGGTCCCAGCAGGAAGGGGGAACTAACTTCCTTGCTTCCAGTTTCCAAGAGCCCAACTCTAGTGGCAGGCAATAGTAGCCCCATTTTACAGATGAGGTGCAAAGAGGTCAAGGAAGCAGGCCAGACAGTGCACACAAGCCAGAGGGAGAAGAGCTCCATGTGGGCCCCAGAAATCTGTCACTTTGGATAAACTGGGTGTTCATTCACCTCTGTGTTGACCCTGTCTTGCTGCAGACCATAGCAGCCTTCAGTCTCCTATCCCTTGTCCAAGCAAGAGGAGCTCCTGAGAACCCATGTTTGTCCTATATCTGTCTTTGTGGCTGGAGGGGCGGGGAGGGGAAATTTCTCTTCCCGCTATGACTCCCTTGCCATCACACAATTCCCTTGGCCTTCTTGCCCTCTGGTGCTTCCCCTGGCTGTTCACAAGCTGCCCTGGGCCCTTCCTAACCTCTCCAGGAACAGAGTCCCTGGGGGAGGGGCAGGCAAGCAGTGCCTGGCCCTGATGTATCTTGGATGGATGCATGATGGGAACATGTCCTCTCACCTCAGCCCTTGTTCAGGTTTGATGGAGCTTTGCCCTTCTCATCAGTTGACCGCATCCTGCTGTCTACCTGAGGCCATATATCCTTTTGGGCAGGGACGAGTTCTGCTCATTCTAGACTCTATCATTTAAGTACAGCTGTTAACTTGGAGAGGATATCGGGAGCCTGAGCCTGGGGACTTGGTCTCCTAAGTCACTTGTTCTGGGTCCTTAGAAATGCTTGAGTACTTGGTGCCCAGGGGCCTGTTGCCTAGCCAGACATTCCTCAACAAAGAGTTTCCCAGATGCTCAGAGGAAATAGCCTGGTGTCCTGTGGAATACCCATCCCCTTCAACACCGATCCCCCTGATATAGGAGGCCCCCCTCTCCCTATGCACTTGGTGCCAAGATGTCAGCCTAGGGCCATCACCTTTGCATGGGTGGTTTTCTCAGGATGGCTCCTGATGCTCTGTGCTAGGGCATCTCAGCACTGTTTAGTTTATGACACAGGCATGTAAAGGACATTCTGGGGAGAGGAGGGGGCCTCTAACAACCCACTCAAGCATCTCCTGCCACCTTCCCCAAGTCCTTTTCTCTCTATTGCAGTTTCCTGGGACTGTGAAGCTCAGAGGCCATGCTGTCCCCAGGCTCGTTGCAGACACTGCCCTGTAGTGCCCATACCTCACCTCCTGGGGGATCTGTGTAGCTCAGAGCCCCTCCTTCCCTGCCCCTGGACAGGATCACTTGCTCTGTGACACACAGGAAAGGTCTGGGAGGATTCCTGCTTCAGGAAGCCTTCCCTGCCACTCTCCTGTGTCTCTAGGAGCCACGTTTGCTTTATTTTGCTTATGCCCAGACACTTGACATCACCCCATATTTTCCTCTTTATTTCTCTGTCACCAGTGGGTCCTATTGAACTCATCAAACTACAGCCTTTGCATTTTTGATATGTCCATTCTCCAGAGAAATCTGGAAAGGCCTACTATGCAGCTCTTCTGCTTCAGTGGTTTTCTTTTGGCCACAGCTGTTACCTGGCCTCAGTCCCAGCCCCCAGAGCCCCTCTCTGAGCTGCCACTGGAAGATTTCCAAGTTCCTGCCTGATGTCCAGAGCTGGCCAGCTGAAAGCTGGTCCCTGAGCTCCAGTGAATTCCCTTAGCTCATTACCAAAGTGTCTCTCAAATAGCACATTAATAGGGGAAGAAGAGTGTCATTGGCTTGCTGCAGATGTCTGTGACTTAGAGCTTACAGCTCCCTGTGCTGGTGTCTGGAGTGGCCATTGCCCAAGGTCTGAGCAGGATGGGTGTATCAGGTCAGCAGCACATTCTTAATGGTGATAAGTACTGCTTTGTTTCCAGTTGATTCATCCAAAGGAGGCTGTTTTGTCATCACTACCACCAGATATTTGTGGGACAGGCAGTGCCTGCGAGGTATCTTACCACCTGTAGTCCTGGCCACATGGCTCATCTATTCTAATACTTGCCAATTTGCCATTTTTTGGTGCAAACGGGGCAGTGGGGGCACAGTAGATTGGATGAGTATGGTGGGGGCAGAATTAAAATCTGGCCCCAGTCTATCTAGCTGGTGTTTTTGGTCAAGTCTATGTTGTCTGTTAAGTGGATTGAATGATGCCCAGCTTCCAAGGTTATTTTGATGGTTGGATTTGTAAAGCCCCTGAGCTGGGACAAGTCAATCCATCATGGCCTTTTGGTTCCCTCATTCTAAATAAGAAGGCTGCTTGTCTGTTTCTAGTACCTTCCATGGAGTCCAGTGTTGGAGAGGCCCCATCACAGAGCTCAGGCTGGAGACGAAGGGAATATGCATTGAAAGGACCGCTCCTCCACCCACCTCTGCTCATGTTTACTGACCCCCCCTCATCCTTGGTTGGGGAGAGGAGTGGATTTCTGTTTGGGGAGAGTTTTCGGAGAGGCTTGCTCTGCCACCCAGAGAGCAGCTGGTGCCCACTGGGTAGATGGGGAACCATCTGTACAGAGTTTCAGTGATGTGCCTGAAGGCACACAGGTGGAAGAACCCAGCACCCTGGACTCTATATTCTCAGACACTTGGAGGAAATCCTGCAGTGGGACCGAGGGAAGAATAAAGAGGATGGTGGGAGAAGGGAGAATGGGGGAAAACATGGAGATGATAAGCTTGTGTAGGTGCAGCTTTAAAAGAAACAAAGCTAAAGCTTATGAAGGAAGCTAAACTATTCCTTCCCTACATCTCCTCATCCCATCCTCCAAAGAGAGGAAGGCAAAAATGATTCAGTGCACAAGCCCTGGTCTGGAAATCAGAGTGTGGCAGCAGATTTAGCCCCCGCTCTACCATTAACTAGCTGTGTGACTTTGGGCCAGCCTCCTAACTTCTCTGAACCTTTCTTTGCTCATTTCCTCACTCAGTCTCCTCCAGAAGGCTTGATGAGAGCACCTGTTGTCTCTTCTAGCTGTAAAATTTCCTGTGACCATTCAAGCAAAAATCCCAGAGCTCTGACAGTTGTGTGAATGCTCTGAGATGGGAAGCCAGCAAGATTACCTTAGGAGACCTGCTGCCTTATTCTTCAGCCAGAGAAGGCTCTGGAATGATGGAAAAGCCTGGGGCAGCCTGAAGCTGATGCTGGTGTAGAGGAGCAGTCTCCCACCCATCCCTTCCACTTCACCTCCACCCATGCTGCCCAAACCTCTTTTACCTCCCAGGGAAGCGCCTATGTAATATCTCAATACTGTGTGTGAGAGGAGGTCACAAATAACCAGGGTGACTGTCTCAGTCAGTGTGCATGGCCATAACAAAATCCTGCAGACTGGGGTGGTTTAAACAACAGAAATTTATTTTTCTCACTATTTGGGATGGTAGAGGTCCAAGATCAAGAGGTCACCAGATTTGGTTTCGTGAAGTTTTTCTCCTTAGCTTTCAGATGGCCACCATCTCACTGTGTCCTCACATGGTCATCCCTCTGTGTTCCTTTAAGGATACCTGGTCATATAGGATCCTAATCCCACTGTAATTGTACCATTTTAACTTAAATACGTCTTTAAAGACTATCTCTAAATACAGTCCCATTCTGAGGTATCTGGGGCTAGGACTTCAACATAGGAACTTGTGGGGGGCAGGGCACAACTGAATCTATAACAGTGTCTGTGACATTGTTCATGCTGGAATTCTTTTAAAAAATATTTGAGTTTTTAATTGAAATATAGAATGCACACCAAAAGGTACACATCTTAGAAGCTTACAGCTTGAACACATTGACATAAACAGATTAAGAAATAGAGCATTACCATTACACTAAAATTTCTCCTTGTCCCCTTTCACTTACCCCCACAAAGGTAACCATTATCCTAACTTCTCCTACCATACATTAGCTTTTCCTGATTTTGTACTTGGTATATACAAAATCATAGAATATATAATCTTCTGTGTTTTCACTCAACATTATGTTTGTAAATTTCATCCATGTTGTAGGGTATGTTTGTATTCTGTTGATCCTCAATGCTGTTGCTGGTGTATAGTGTCCCACTGTGTGAATATTCCAGTTTATATGTTCTACCATTGATGAGCTGCTTCAGTTTCCAGTTTGGGACTGTCATAGACAAGTTGCTATGAACATTCTTATACATGTCTTCAGGTGTTGGTATTTTATGCAGTTCTGTTGCCGTATACATAGGAGCAGAGTTGCTGGGTCATAGGGAAGGCATACATGCAGCCTTAGGAGAGACTGTCACATAGCTTTCCATAGTAGTTACAAGTTTTAGTCCCATAAGCAGCTTATGAATGTTATGATTTATCCATAGCCTTGCCTACACATGTTTTATATCTCTTTGTATTTTCATTTTAGCCATTTGGTTCAGTGTATGGAAATATCCCACTGTGGTTTTAATTTGTGTTTATCTGATGATTAATACTGTGGAGCATCTTTGTATTTGTTTATTGGCCATTTGGTTCTTTTTGTGAAGTGTCTGTTCAGGTTTTTTGCCCTTTTTCTTTTCCTACCAGATCATCTGCTTTTTTCTTGTTGTTTTATAGGAAGACTTTACACATTCTGAGTCTCCTTATTTGGGGACAATTTTGAGAGGAAAACAGGGGAGCTAATAATAACTAGGTGTGACCAGTATTGGAAGCCAGGATCATCTTAGGAAAAGCAGGCAAACTCCAGCAAGCAACACACAGTGGGTTTGAGTTTTAACAAGATTTTAAAAGGCAAATAGGAAGACACCAATGGCTCATGTGAGGTGGAAACAAAAAGAAGAAGAAAAAAGTTATGTTTGTAGTACATGGCTTTTCAGGGCTCTCAGTTCCCTCTTTTCCTGTATCCTCCTGAACATGCTTACCTTCAGATTCCAGTATTGGAGGGAATTTTTATTGCCATGTGATGCTGATTCAGCACTTAGCTTTCTCTCTGCCCACAATGTGCTTTAGGGTCATTAAACTTGTGACATTTTATGATCCTCTTAGTCCAATCTCTGATTTTATTAATGAAGAAACAAATCTTAAGTGGTTAAATGACATTCCCAAGGTCACACAGCTGGTTGGTTGGAGAGCTGGGACTAGATCGCAAAGTTGCAGTTCTTTCTTCAAGGGCATTTTGATGTCTCAATATTTAAATCAGCCCATGTGCAAGGTCACTGCAAGGAATTGATATCTGTTGAAATACTCGGTGGGAGGGTGGAGGGAGGGCACAGACCTGGAAGTCAGAGGCTCAGCCATCAATGGTGTGAGGTTTGCCATTCACCTTCTGTTTTCTCATTGGTCAAATAGGACTTTACTGGAATGTCCTCTGATACACCTTCCAACTTTAAGTCCTGCATCCAAAAATATTTTGCATGAGGGAGGAAAAAAGGGATATTCAAAAGAAGGTTTTTTGCAACAGGAAACAAGTAAATAAGTATAGATTTCCTATGAAAGGCAAGGATTGGGTTGCCTTAATCAATAAAGAGAAAAGAGAGAAATCAAGCTTCAAGTAGATCAAGTCCCAGTGGTATGAGTGGTGGAGAGCAGCCACTGCTGCCTCTCACTTTCTCTTTTACTTCAAATAGGCCAAAGAAAATGTTTGTTTATAGGAGAAAGGGTTCAGGTTATACTTGAGAGACTGAGTGATGTTACCTTAGGAGGTTGAAGAATCTCCTCTGTAGTTCACTAAATTAAAGACATTTATGTAATTGAGATTGTTATGGTTGGAAATAAGAGAAAACCATTTTAAATTGGCTTAAGCAAAATATGTGTAGAATCCAGACTCAAATAATTTTAGAAACCCATCCTCCTCTCTCTTGCAAATCTTCACTTTGCTTTCCTTTGCGTTGTCATCCATTTCAGGGAAGACTGTCCCATCTTAGGGTAGTCATGCCACATGCTTATAAGCTTGTATTTTTCTGTTTTAGCAATTCTAGCAGAGTATTTTTTTCCTAGTGGTTTCAGCAAATGCCCTAAGACTGGCTCTGATTGGCCTGATCTGGATCCTTGTTCATCACTGAACCAGCTACTGTAACTCTGATTGTCCATTCCTTTGTTATCTCTCTACCTTTGGGTTGGAGAACAGAGTCAGCTCCCAAAATGAATTTCAGAGATTGAGTCATGGATGGACATTTGTTCCCCAAAGGACTATCAAGGTTCTCTTCTGGAAGGAGGGAAGATTAATTCTAGGCAGACAGAAAAACTAATGTGTACTTTACCACCTGTGATAGTGTGATTTATAAGAAATACACGTGGTCTTTGGAATTTGTCAAGTGAGGAGAGCAATCAAGGTATCTTCTGTCATGTTTATGAGGTGACTTTTGGAAAGCATCTCCTGATGGGGCTGGTTGCCAGCAGAACCAACTTTGTGATTAGAGGATTGGAACTTGCAGTCCTACTCTCACCTCTGTGAAGAGAGAGGGGCTGCTGCAGATTAAATTATTACCATCAGTGATGGATGCAATCAATCATGCCTCCATAAAACCTGGAAAGGATGGGATTCAGAGTTTCTTGGTTGGTGAACACATGGAAACAAAAGGAGAGTGGTGCCCCAGAGAGGGCATGGAAGTTCCATGTCCTTTCCCTCTACCTTGTCCTCTGCTTCTCTTCCATCTGGCTGTTGCTGAGTTACGTCTTTTTATAATAAGCTAGTATCTAATAAGTAAAATGTTTCTGAGTTTGGTTAGCTGCCCTGGCTAATTAATGTAACCCAAGGTGAGAGACATTGGAACCTTGAATCTATAGCCAGTTGGTCAGAAGCACAGGTGACAACCTGGGCTTGGGACTGGCATCTTGAAGTAGGGGCAGGGGGCAGTCTTATAGGACTGAATCCTTAATCTGTGGGACCAGATCTATCTTCAGGTAGACAACATGAGACTTGAGTTGAATGGTTGGGCACCTCACCATAAAGTTAATGCAATCCACATGCAATGGTATGCAGAATACCATGTTCCAGGGAGGATGGTGGCAATGGTATTACTTTGTCTTTCCCTCCAACCCAGGATTCTAGGAAACCTAGAAGGGAAATAATATTTATTGAGTAACAATATGCAAAATATTGACATATAATCTCATTTCCATTGGCTATATATGTATGTGTATATATTTGCATATATATGCATATATACATATGTGTATATGTAATACATATATACATACATATGTATATATGTATTACATATATACATATATATTTGCAATAAAAAGAAACGATAGCAAGAAGTTTAAGTTACTTGCTCCCCAGGATCATACCACTCATGAGTGAAGGAGCCCAGTTATCAGCCAAGTGTTCTAATCCTAAAACCACCATCAATGAACAGTGCTATTTTCTAAACTGGGGCTTCAGTGCCTCAGGCTGTGAAAGTCCTAAATGTCAGAGTGAAAGGCAGAGTCTGGGCTGTAGGAAAGGAGAAGGGTCAGGCTGAGGTCCTGCTCCTTTCCTAGCAGCTGGACAGCCTTGTGACCTGAGATGAGTCTCTCCTGCTGTGGACCTCCCTTTCCTCATCTATAGTATGGTGGGGTTGGACATATCTGTAAGGTTGCTGCAAAGCCAAGTGTGACCAGTCTGTGATCAGGTGAAGAAGGGTGCCTGGCCATGCTGGCTCTGGCCTGAGCAGACACATCCTTAAGGGGGCTGTGGATTTACACTGGGGGGCTTCTGACCACGCTCAGTCCCAGCATGCACCAGGTCACGCTGGTGCCCCACACCACCTAGTCTCCCCCTGGTGCTTTGATTTTTCCCCCACCTTAGATGTGTCCCACAGTGTGTACCCACCCCCTCCACACACATTGGGACTTTGCTCCAGGCCATGCCAGTGCCTCACACTCCCCAGTATCCCCCTTGTGCTTTGTTTCCCCCCAACCTTAGATGTGTCTTGCAGCATGTGCTCTCCTCACCACACCCGTCTGGACCTGCCAGTGCACACTCAAGTAGAGCCTTGCCCTACAAAGCACTTGTTCTCAGAGGAGTTCGAGAGCTGAGGCCCAGAAGCCTCTGCCACCCTCTGCATTCCAGCCTGCCTTTCCTGGGTTGGGCTGGTGTGCTTGAGGGGCTGTTTGGTCTCCTGAGTCTTTCTTCAGCCTCTGCCAGACTCACAATATGCCCAGAGACTTGTTGCCACTTAAAGCCTGAGAGATTTGCAGATTCTAACATGGCCCCAAGCAGGGCTTTGGCAAGAGAGAGGAAGATTCCTGTTCTTCATCCACCCAAGACCAGTTGGGTGGTCTTCCTGGTGAATAATGGAGCTGTCCCAGTGCCTTCCTGCCCTGTCTCCAGGTTCTAGAACAACCTAGAGTCAGTGTATTTTAAGTGCATCTTCTCAGGTTGGGAGAAGTGGCATCTGATTTTTCTTCTATAAGTCCAAAATCATTTTTCTAAGTACCATTCCCTAAGGAATAAAATGGTGTGTGTGTGTGAAATCAGTGCAGTAGGGTTACAGTTTAGTCAAAAATTCAGGATAGGACCTTGGCATACATTTTAATGGGATTAAAGATTTTCATACTTTTAAGAAACATGTGTTGAGGGCTTACTGTGCTATGCTAGGCATGAGTCAGTGTCTAGAATATGTATGGCCTTTGCTCTCCAGTGATTACAGTAGGCCAGCTATGGAAATTCATCATTAAAGTAGTGTGGTTATAGGGTGCTTGAGTGTTTTAGTCTGTTAAATGTCCAACTCTTGATTTTGGCTCAGGTCATGATCTCTTGTTTTGTGAGATCGACCCAGCTGAGAGCACGGAGCCTGCTTGGGATTCTCTCTCCCCTCCCTCTCTGCTCCTCCCCCTGCTTGTGTGCAAGCACTCTTTTACAAAATAAATAAATAAACTTAAAAAAAAGTGTATTATCGTGCAAACAAGGACAAGGTCGGAGAGGTTCCTTCTCTTTGAATGGACAGGGAGCCTTTCCCAGAGGAGGGAATACTTGGTCAAGTAGGAGATTCCTGGAGTCTGTTGTGGGCAAAGACCTGGTATGTCTTGGAAATTAGGAAAGGTATGGGGCTAAGCAGGGGAGTGGTAAAAAGGCTCAGAGGACAGGCAGCAGGAAAGTGGGGAAAGATCGGGATGCTAAGTGATGCTAAGAAGCTTGTACACTGTAGCACAGGCCACACAGATTCTGATCAGCAGGTCAGTGCTGGGGCCTGAGATTCTGCATTTGTAGTAAGCCTTCAGGGGATGCCATGGACCACAGCCTGAGTGGCAGGAGTGAAGCCATTTGGCTATCACTGAGGACTTTACATAATGAAATTATTGTAATCCTTAGAATTTATATCCCTGGAAATCCTAAAAAGTATAAGAATCCTGTCTAATTCATACAACATCCCTGTGAAATGTGATTCAGATCACCCATAATTTTTTTTAGATGAGACTCCTGGCATACAGGGAAGTTAAACTAGAGTCTCACAGGTGGAAAGGGCCTCAGATAATCTAAGATACACGCGTATTTTACAGGAAAGGAAACTCCTTTGTCATCTCTGAGGTTTTGGGGGGGTCTAAAAGCCCAAGTTTCTGATATTTGACTGTGTAGCTCAGTTAATGCAGGTCCTTGCAGACAATGGTTAGATTCAGATCTTCAGTCTGTCCTGGGAAAGGTCCTGCACTTGCCTCCCTCTCCTGGGCTAAGCTGTGGGAATGGGTGTGGGACTGCATCTCTGGAAGAGAGGGTTACAGACATGGACATACAATGCTGGAGTAATGTACTTAAATTTGTGAGTATCTTTGGTTGGAAGATGCCAGGTTTTAAGCTTCCGGTCTTTTACTCATTTTCTTTGTAACCGGTATCAAACCGATTAAGTGTCATGTATGTCACCATTTTTATCAGTTAAAAATAGGGATGGCAGCCCCCACCCATCTACCTCACTACATGGTTAGGAGCAGCAAGCCCTGGCAGGTCTTCCCTCAGGTATTGTGCACGCCTATGTGCCATGTGCTGTTCCAGTCACTGCAGACCTAGAATAGGACAGAGCCAGCTCTAACCCCATGGAGCTCACATGGCTGAGAAGACAGACACAAAAGGCACATATTCCAAGTTAAATACATCAGAATGTAGAGTGTGATCAAGAAGTATGGGGCAATGGGGGCTTAAAACATGGGTCTAAACTGGAAGTCTCAGCTTGTTGGAAGAAGCAGTCTTTTAGCAGTGACTAAAAAATGAATGTGAATTAGAAAAATGAGGGGAAGGGAAGCTGGCTGGGTAAGGGCTCTGAGTCAGAAGGGGTTGTCTGGCTCTAGGAAATGAGAAAGTGTCAGGTGTTGGAAGGAGACAGAGCGAGCAGAGAGGGTTGTGTAAGGAGAGCCCGAAGGAATAAGCCAGGTAAGATCCTATAGGACTTGTTAAAGACTTGGGACTTTATTCTAAGGTCAATAATATGCCATTGGAAAGTTTTCAGCAGGGGAGTGATGTGAACTTTTTAATTTAACAAGATGATCCTGGCTCGTGTGGAGAGTGGTTTGGTCAGGAGTGATTTTGAACAAGACCAGTCAGGTAGCTGGTCCAGGCATGAGAAAATGGAAGCCCGCATTAGGAATGGGATGGGGAGAAGGGAATAGATGATGGAGGTATAACTGATAGGCTTGGGGACTGAGTATGGGAATAAGGAGGAGGAAATACAATAGAGAGACTTTCAGGTTTCCAGCTAGAAAAACTCAGTGAGTGGTGGAAGAGTTTATTAAGGTTGGGAGTAGTGGAGGGAGGGCAGGTTGGATGAATGTATCTCATTATAGGTGCAGATGAGCTATCCAAGCCTTGATGTTGAGTAGGCTGTGGATGTCTACCAAGGCTGGCAACATTGACTTGGGATCGCATTATCCAAAGAGATGGTATTTCAGGGTAGAGGCATAGAGGAAGTGCCCACCTTCTAGATGGCAGAGATCTGGGGACAGTATCTAGAGGTGCTCTGCCATTTGGTGGTCAGGTGGAAGAGACAAGTGAGATAACAGATAAGGACTAGCTTTAAACATGAAAGCAGGATGTTACTGTTGGGCTGGATTGGATTTAGTGTGTATAATAATGTGCATCTTAGACAGTTACTGCTACACTTGGATAGGAGAGCTCACGCTTCATTTTCCCAAGTCTACAAGGCTATTTCCTCAAAGTTTTTTTTGCCCCTATGAAAAGAAAAAACCTACCAGGAGGGATTTATTCTTATCCTGTCATGCAACAGTAATTTCATTTTCAAATCATTAACAGGAAGGCATCCTTATCTGATCATTCTTGATACAAAACTCTATCTTAGAAGCCTGATACCATCTCCTCAACTCCCCCGAGAGCTTTACTGATTTTCAGTTGAGAACCCTCAGCTCTAAATAAGCCACAGTATAAGCCCAGCTCCTTCCTGAACCTCTTTTGGTATCTCTCCCATCAGCTGATTCCTTTTTTTTTTTTTTTTTTTTTTTGCCTCCTATCCTGGCATTTTGCTATAGATTGTTCCCAGAATTTCTTTACTAACTTACAAGATATGAGCAGATAATGGGGAGCTGAACTTACTTTCTAATTTACTTTGAAACAGAATTTTAGATTGTATTTATGAGGAGGGGAAGAGGCAGCCTGTGATGGGTGAGAGTAGTCTTTAACTCTGAATTTAAATGAGTCTTCATAGGAAAGTATCCTTCTCGAGAACTCTTGCTGTGGATAGGAGTGGGGGTGGGGTAGAGGTGCTTGCTTTCCATAACATAAATCCAGTCCAAAGCAGACCTTCTCTAGTCTAGCCTGCCACACTCCTATTCAAAGCTAGTTTGTTTCTTTGAAATCCACCAAGCTTTTCTCTTCATAATTGGAAAATGCTAAATGTAAAAAAGGCCCTTTCAAGCTGATAGCATGCCTTATCAGAGAGCTGTGTTGGGAAGGGGTGTTTATTTTTACTTATTTATTTTTAACCTTGTGGCCATTTGAATTGAAATACCTTAATTTGAGTTTGGGACTCGGAAAGCATTTGATCTCTGATCCCCCTGAGGGGTCCTGCAGCTGAGGGCAGTCTGCTGGGGCCGGGTGATGAAGAACACCAACTCTGGCTGCCTGGGTCTAACTTCTGGCCTGTCCTGGCCAGCTGTGTGAGTCTGGGCAAGAAATTTAACCTATCCACACCATCACTTACCTTATCTGTATAATAGCAACAAAAGTCAAGTAGTGGCCATCCAGTGGGGCTTAGTGTAAGGTTTAACTGAGCAAGTTTAAGTCAAGTGCTCAGAAGAGTGTCTGAAATACATATGCACTGTATTAATTTTAGCTGGTATTGCCTTCACCCTGGGGCAGCTGATGGGATTATGTAATGAGTAGTAGGAGCTGTGGTTCATGCAGTGCTGCTGTGCTAAGTCCTTCACGTGTATGCATGTCCTTGAGCTTTTCTTACACTAACTCCATGAAGTAGATATTGTTATTTTACCCATTTCACAGAGATGTAAGTTTATGATCACACGGCTGGTAAATAGCAAGGCTGAAACTTAAACCCAGGTCAGTCTGACTCCAAATCCCAGCCCTCACTCCCGCCACTGTACTAGAGCTTAGCCTGAGGTGACAGGGCCATGGGGCACTGGGTGTGGGTGGGGATGTGTGCTGGAGGGTGGAGTAGAGGATGGAGGAAAGAAGCAAAGATTCTTAGCTGAAGTGACCAGATGAACAGGCAGTCATGTAGCCTCCCTGCCACTTGTCATTCCTCCTGGAGAGGAATTGGGCAGAGACAGGGACTTGGGGAAGGGCTCAGGGCTCCTGTCTTCCTGGGATTTGAAATTTGTCCTCTCTCTTTAAACTTGCCTTCTGTTAGTTGTTTCCTTTATTATGGCCTCTACTCATTGACTCTCTTCTTGAAACCACAAATACCCATATGTAGCTATTGAGGAAGGGATAAGTGGTTCAGAGTTACAGAGCAGAGTGACAGAAGCTTTAAACCTAAGTACTGGAAAGAACTTTGACTAGGAAATGAGGAGACATAAGTCCTGGTTATCTCTCTGCTACTGATGAACAGGACAACCCTGCTAAAGTCATGGAATCATTCTGGGCTCTATCTATAAGTTAAGGATCAGAAGGTGTCTGAGATCTGGTGGATCTAGGCAGCCTTCCCCTGGATCTCTGATCTCTGGGAGCTATCTGGAAGTGATGGCAGTAATGGAGGTGATGGAGCCAGTGATGATGGTGGAAGTGGTGGCAGAGAGGGTGATGGGGTGGAGGTGGAGATGATGACTGTAGAGGAGATGATGGAGATAGTGGTGGCAGAGGTGAGGATGGTTGGTAGAGGTGGAGATGATGATGGAGGTGCTCATGGTCATAACTACAAAAAGCCCTTGTCTGGCAGCAAGCACTGCATTTAGCACTTTATTGCCACATTTCATCATCCCAGCAGTTGTTCTTAGATCCATTTTGTAGATAAGAAGCCTGAGCTTTAGAGAGGAAAGATGGGCATTCCTTGGTGGGTGGAGTTGCCCAGGTTGGATGGAAGCAAAGGCAGAGGTGCCAGGAACTATTGGAACATTAGTTCCTGCATAGAGCAGGAGGGGAGGTAGTTTGACCTTCCTTGTGTTCTCTCCCCAGATCCTCTGCCTCTGTGACCAAGTTGTGTCCCAGTGGAAATTGAGGGTTATAACTGCAGGACTGCATTCCCCTGGGGCCACACAGCATGTAACATAGAAAGTCTCACCACATTGACCAAATGCTCTTCTAGGTGCTTTCTCTTCATCTCCAAGTTATCACGTTGACTGCACACCTCAACCCTTAGGCTTTGAGTCTTGGCCTGCAGCTTCTCTGACAAAGACTTGTAGCATCTTCATGGGGGCCATGATTTATCACATTATTTTGGGACAAATGAATGTCCTCTAGCTCCTCTCTTGGTAAATGTGGCTTTTCTATAACCTGTTTAACGGGCTGACCCTCAGGCCATCTTGGAAAGAGATTGGGCAAGAAACACATTTTTAGTGTAGATCATCCAGGGATTGGCTAGTTAGCACAGTGGGGTGGGACACTAAAACTGTTGACCCCTGAAGGCCTTGGTCAGACTCAAAATTCTTCAACCCCTCTTTCTTGGGCTTGGAGGTTCTTATCTTGCTTAAATGAGAAAGTGATCCCTTCATGCAATTCCTACTGTCTACTTCTCTTCACCTGGGGATGGGGGATTGGAAGCATGAAGGCACCAGGCTCTGTGTTAGGAGGATTAGTACTGACCGCTCTGGTCAGGGAAGGTAGCTTCAGATTGATTGTGTGTACATCAGAATACACTCCAACACCTGGAACCTCCAACACTCTGCCTGCCCCCAACAAATGTTGATGGAACAATCAGTATGTAGCAGTTTTCTGTTGTGTGCTGAGGATACAACAGTGAAGATGGGGCATCCTGCCCCCATGGAGTCGATGGTCTCGTTTATGCTGTATTGTTATGATGACAGGGACAGGAGTAAAAGATGCTGGTGAACCTGTAGTAGAAACTTGACAGAGCCTTGTGGAGACAGGAAGGCTTCCTGGAGGCAGTGACACTAAGCAGAAACTTGTAGAATAAGAGCTGGGCAAAGCATAGGCAGTGGGGGGAAAGGAGGGGGAGGGAGGAAGGGACACAGGAGAACAAAGAGCAGAGGGTGGGGAAGATGTGGTCTGGGCCCAGGCATGTGCAGAGTCTTGGAGTCTAGGAAAGACACACTAAGGGGCTGCTTGCCTCACCTGGGCCTGGCCTGCCTCAGTCATAGGCACTCAACACCAGTTCTCCCAGGGTCTCCGTCTGTTGTGCTGTACCGAGGGGGCATGAGCAGGGAACGAGAGACGCAGGGGGAGATCTGCAGGTACTTTGGCTGGTCTCCACACTCCCAGAATGCCCGTGTTGCCTCTGCTGAACTCTTGGCTGAGTGCGGCTTTACTCAAGGGCTGTGTGGTTTTTGTGTGTTCTGAGGGGAAGTCGTGGCCAGTGCAGACACCATCAGACTGAGAGGCCCTGTTTTGGACTCCGAGGCTGTGTGAATTTAGGCTCCTCATCCACTTTGCTGGGGATTCTGCTGGTTCACCAGTACACTTAGCTCTTAAGTTTCTTGAGTGCTAGCATTCTGAGGCTTTCTCTACCATTTGCAGGAAACTAAATTCCATTAAAAATGGCAGGCTTTCAGCCATAAAAATTGATGAGTGTTTATAAGTGACATGGCCCAGGTATGTGAGTGGGAATGAGTTGATCCATTGAAGGGCGGCCTGGCCATCCCACAGGCTTAGAGGGCATCATGGCCCTGGTTCCCACCACCCACTCCTGTGCTGTGTGTTACGAGGCAAGAAGCATTTGCCTTCATCTGTCTTGCTGAGGAACAGCTTTTGGCGTTTGTAGCTACACCACCCATGGGGACTTAACCATCAGTAGATTCAGAATAGATTCTTTATATAGAAAGCCACACAGCTGCATACAATTGAGATCCACATAGAAAAATATTTATTCAGTGGATTCCAGTTGATCATTTAGCATGCATTAATAAATGAATAGAGGCACTAAACCACCACGCTGACTCTAAATGCTGTTTACTTTGAGTGCATGTGGCTGTCCTACAGCTCCCAGACAGCAGGGCTTGCTTTAGAAATATATATCTGCGATTGTAGCGATTTATATAGGTTTTTCCTTGTCCTGAAGCTTGTAGAGCAGAATGAGATGGATGTAATGCTTAGCAAATTGAAGGCCATTTTGGAATCTGGGTCTCTGGCCTCCACATGGTGGCTGGAGCCACAATGGGGACAGAGTCCTTTCATAGGCTCCATCAAGTAGCTGGGGCAAAGACGGGACATCAAACCATCTGTCTTCCTGGACAGAAGTGGCCATCTGTGGCCTTTACATCATTTTAAAGTTGTGGCCTGTGCCCTTCTCTGAAAACAAATTCTAACAGCTTTTTAGTCTTCTTCTAAACAAAATTTTTCAATAGGAAAGGGTGTAAGAGGCAGATGGGTTTAAACAATAATCACTAAGCTGACTAGTCACTGGAAAAGTGACTGCAAGTATTCAGGCAAGCCCTGGCAGGGTCAGAGGGCATGGGACGTGGAGTGGACTCCCAGTGGGGGTATGTCCAGTGCTTGGCCAACACCCAGGTCCCTCACATCCCATCAGCATTGCTTCCAAAGCCTCTCAGATTTCCTTTGGCAAGCCCTAGCAGTGCATGGTGACCACCCATCCAGGAAGCCACCTTTTAGCTGTTAGGAACTTGCCTGCTCCTGATGGAATCACCTTCTCAAAGCCATCCTAGAAAGTAATGGAGAAGGAGAGAAGGTGTGGGTGGGCAGTGTGGGTGGACAAGGGCTGTATATGGCCTGGTTTATGGTGACCTTAGGAAAAGATGGAGGGGAGAAAGAAGAAAAAGAAGAAAGGTAGGACCAAGGCAAGGGCAGTGCTCAGGAATGAGGGAAGGGGGTCTCAGTTATTATGAGTTCAGTCTGCACTCAGGAAAATGGGATGCTTCAAAAGGTGGCCAATGTGATAGTGATAGAACCACAAATGCCTGAGAACCCAGGCTCCACCTCAACTTGGGGTTGTCTTAGATAAGTTCTCAAATTGGAGTAAACATCAGAATCAACAGGTGGGCTTGTTAATTCCAGACTGCTAGGCTCCACTCTCAGAGTCTCTCATTTAGTAGATCTGGGTTGGGGCCTAAAATGTGTATTTCTAACAAGTTCCAAAGAGGTGCTAAGGCTGCTGTTCCAGGAACCCTGCTTTGAGAGCCACTGTCTCAGAGATTAGAGACTAAACCAAGGTTGGTGCTGATTGGGGCTCCTTGGATGGGACAAAGTCAGTGAGATCAATGTCTCAAACTGGCTAGCAGAAGCAGATTGGCAAACACAAAGATATAAATTGAGTAAGTGCTAAAACCTTTTATTGGATGTATTTGTCTTTCCCTAGCTCTTCATTCAACTAACCATATGCTTACTTTCCACTGACAATTGCTATTTAAATGTCTCTTCACGGGCAGCTGTTCCTCATCCTACTATATGCTAGTTGATTTATTGTTCACAAAACCTGATGGAGTGTTCTCTAATGGGCCTCATTTCCCAGTCTCTACCCACCCTTCATGTTGTTCTGGCTCTGGAAGCTGGCAGAGTCAGCTGCTATTACAGTCTTCCATCCCTTGCTCATGCTGTGTTTTTGCCTGGGTGCCCCTTTGCAGGCTACCTCTGACTCTCCTTTAATTTCCTGAGCGTTCACCCACCCTGGGAGGGTCAACCAGCTCTTTGCTTCCATAAAACTGTACCCAGATAGCTCTCATGACCCTTGGCAAGCAGTCACCTGGCTGTGGCTGCCTCTTCCTCCCCAGCCTTTAATCACTAGTGCTTAAGAAAGGGTCTGTAATAGGCCCCAGCTAATCAGGAGATGGCTGCTGAGTGAGTAAAGTCCAGAGAACTTGAATTAGAGGGGGGGGGGGGCAGGGGAGATCACTAACTCCTGCTCACTGTGGTCACAGTTAGAGAGAAGTGGACTATTGGGGCAAGAAGAGATGGAGAATCTATGCTAAACACAGAAAACCTAAATCATTCTCTACAACCTCCTCTGTATCCCAAGGCTTCAAAAATTCAGTAAAATGGGACCCTAACACCAAGTAGAAAAGCAAATCTTTGTGATTCAAATCACACAAACTACCTTGACTGGATAAAGATGGAATTTCCTGAGCTTTTTGGAAGCTCAGTATTTAGGAAGCTAAGTATTCTTTTCTAGCAGGTACTCACGTAAGATGGACAGTCTGATGGATACATGGAGTCCTTATCAGCTTGATCGCAAGGTCGTAACCTGGAGCATACCTTGTTTTCCAAACATGCTTCAGCTCCCTTTGGGGAAAGCTACATTTCACCTTCCTTTAAAAGGGGGAAAATATGTGCTCCAGGGCTTTGTTGTGTGCCTGTTTTTTGAGGAACCTGGTCCTAAAACTGAGTCCAGACAGTGTACAGAGCAGGTGTTGTGCTGACTTTAGCTAGGATCTGAGGTTGGCCTGCCTTGCATTGTATTCCAGATGGGGGATGGCCAGCATTTGGGCCTAAAACTGGAGTGAAGAAAACTACATTTAGGTAAAATGATGGGGGTGCCCCGTGGCTCAGCTGGTTGAGTGTGTAATTCTTGATTTGGGCTCAGGTCATGATCTCACGGTTTGTGGGAGCGAGGCCTGCACTGGGCTCTATGCTGACAGCGTGGAGCCTGCTTGGGAATCAATCTCTCTCTCTCTCTCTCTCCCTCTCCCTCTCCCTCTCCCTCTCTCCAAAATAATTAAATAAACATAAAGAAAATAGAATGATAGGCTTGTTTGTCAATCAAAAGTCAAATCCCATGTTCTGAGCCATAAGATAAGAGGTAGAGTCGTGCCACTCTGCCTTTGGAGATCTTGGGTGAATCAGCCTCAATTCCATCATTTGTAAGACAGAGGGGTTCTGGGCCTAGTTTCCATGGGAGACCTGCTCTCCCATTCTCCGATGACTCTAAGGTGACCTCGGGATCACAGGAACAGCTTCCTGCACTGGAAAGGTTTAGAAGGGAGAAAACAGAGCCAGAGTCAGATGTTAAGAATGTTGCCACATCCCAGGTGGCATAGCTTCACATTTTCCGCAGATGAAACCATGCAGGCTGACTCAAATGCTAGTATGACATGTTGTTGGCCATCTCTATTACTTCTGTTTTTTAAACAACATTACTTTGCCGAGAATAAATCTGTGTCATCGTCTAATGGCACCTGTCATTTTAGCGTAGTGATCACGGAGGACAAATGGAAGTACTTTATGTGGAAAAACAGATAAGCTATGAAGGTATTTCTTACCCAGAGGGCAAGGCTGTCTTCAATATAATACAGATCTATCAATAATATAGTTAAAACAGTTTGCCGACTTAACATGACTGGGTTCAGTTCACTGATCTTCATTCAAGTTCATAGTAAAGTTGTTTTTAACTGTGGGCTGCACATAACATACAGACCAAAGCATTATAGATTTTTCCAAATGTAAGTCCAAATCGAATGCAGCCAAACATAAATTTAGTCAAACCTTTAATATACTCTATTAAGGCATGAATGTAAGATTTTAAAGCTTTGTCTCAGAGTAGCTGGGACTAGAGCTGAACTAGTTGCACAAAACCTAATAAAAAATTACCTGGGACACGACAGTCTCAATGTCATCTCAATGCATTTTTTTTTTCAAATGTAAAAGTGAGCCATTACCTTATAAAATGACAAATTTTACAAGGGGGCTGGTTTGTTCCCCCTTGCTTCCCACCAGAGGCTAACTTCTATTACATGACCCATGGAGGCACATGTCACAAGTACCAGTGGTGGGTGCCTGTATGCCTAATCCTCCATTTTCCTAGAACAAAATTGTGTTTCAAAGCAAGGAGGAAAGACACCAGCCCTTTTTCCCACCTCTAGTTGTGGTGGGAGGGTTAAGAAACATATTAAAATAGATTTACCCTGTTTTTCTACTTTCTGAATGTGACTATTCAAAATTTTAAGTTGTAAGCCACCACAGTAGCTTACATTGTATTTCTAATGGTCAGTGCTGTTTTACATCCATTTTACAGGGTGGAATTATGGCTCATATTTACTTGCCTGCATTTTCTGTATTTTTCAAATGGAAAAAAGGAGAAACAATACTGTGTCGTTCAAAAAAAACACAGATGTATAATGGCTTTTGGAGCCTAGCAAGCCTGTGTCCTAGCTATAGGATGTGGGCAACTAACCTGAGACACAACTTCTTCCTCTGTACAATGAAGATAATGACAGCTTTGATCTCACCAGGTGATTATCAGAAGTGAGAAACACATAGGAAATAAACACAGAGTGCTTAGCACAGAACCTGGCAGAGGGAACACTCAATACATTATTCCTGGTTATGTGTCAAGACCTTTCTGATGCTTAATTGTTAACCTCTGTGGATTTCTAACTCAATTTCTCCTCTCTTGTTCTCCAAGTTCATATTTGCTATCCTACCTTGCTACTCTACACCCAGAAAGCAGAGATTTCCCCTTTCCTCATCACTGGAGAATCTTGGGTCTGGTTCCCTATTTTCAGCAACTTGTTTAGAGTAAGTTACCTCCCACTTATGGACGAGCTCATTTCGATTTCAGAGCAAAAATTTTATCCTGGCTAAAACGACAAATCAAGCTACAATTCTTCATCTGGTCTTCTGCCTTTCCTCATACCCAAGATATTTGGTCTTGCTTTTTACTGCACTCTGCTTCTTTAGACAGGAAGGTCAGTCAAGGACAACTGATGTCGGGTGTAGGGGGTGAAGGTAACCAGCATAAGGGTCACGCACATAGGAGAGGGCCAAAGAAAGGACACAAAAATAATGACTTTGTAACTTGCCCCACAGCCCTGGCCCCTTTCCTCACTGCCTTTCTTCCCTGGGCTTGAAAAGTGATGCTGTGTTCAACCAGAGTAAGTACAAGTGGGTTCTTGTCCCCTTGCTAGATTCTTGCTGCCTGAAGTATGGCCTCCCACAGGGGATCATAAGACACACCTAAAATCCTGTGCTCAATTTCCATATTCTGGGAAATACGTCTTCAGATTAAGATGGTTGTACTGATCTGAAATGCAGTGGTAGAGAAGAGAACTAAACCTTTGTGAAGACATATAGCTTCCCTAGGTAGGGGAAGCTTCCCAGCTGCTTCAGTTAATGAGATGAACCTTTCAGTCAGAACTGCTTCTGCTAAAAACAAGGAGAAGTAACTTATGAACCCACTTTGAAAAGTACACGTCTGGAAGCATCCTTGCTTCTCAAAGCAGTGGGAGGAAAAAAGCCCCCGCTTCCTTGTGCAAGTATTTAAACACAGAAAAATGATGATTTTTGTTCCCTTCCAGCAGCTATAACTAGCTGATTCAGAATATACTCTTGACTTAAGGTGATTTTTTTTTTTTTTTTTTTTTTTTTTGCTTTTTTATCAGATCAATACGTTACTTTGCTCATTGTATTTTTAGACTTATGTTCTCAGGGAAGCAAACACAAAGGAAAGAGATAAGCAAGTAAGTTTGTGTTTCCAGCTTGGGCTGAGGGTTGACAAGAGAAACGCTTAGAAATGATCAGGGGGTGGGGCGCCTGGGTGGCGCAGTCGGTTAAGCGTCCGACTTCAGCCAGGTCACGATCTCACGGTTCGAGCCCCGCGTCAGGCTCTGGGCTGATGGCTCGGAGCCTGGAGCCTGTTTCCGATTCTGTGTCTCCCTCTCTCTCTGCCCATCCCCCGTTCATGCTCTGTCTCTCTCTGTCTCAAAAATAAATAAAAAACGTTGAAAAAAAAATTTAAAAAGAAATGATCAGGGGAGCAGAGTTTCCAGAACCTTCTTTGCTGACAGCTGGGATTTGTGGAGGATTTGTTCAGGGAACTGGGTTATTTCCGGGGCAGAGAACATACCTAGGGCTGCTCAGCTACCAGGTAGGGCATGCTCAGGTGAGTGTGTGGGAGGGCGAACCCTGGTTGCATAGACATGGTTGGTTTTCCTGGAGCATTTATCAATGAAATATTTACTATGGATCAGAGGCAGAAAGGGATTATTGCCAACCATCGCTTCCTTGTGGTTTCCTAGAAAATACAAAAGTTCAAAACGTGAATGAATTTTCCTTATTATAGTAATCAAATTTAGGAAATGGAGGAAGTATTTCTGACAATCCAAAATACAGCTTTAAGATCCCAGCTCTCCACACAGGAACTTACTTTCTGGTGTGTTGGCTTCAGAGCAAAGAGCAAATGTTGTGCAGATTCCTGATCTTCCTTTTCTTGGATGTTTTGTCACTGTAGATAAATGCTCCTTTGCTCTGTCAGAGGTCATAGAAATAGAGATGGTGTAAGTTGGAAAGCAAACTTGTGGACATGCAAACATGTCCATTCAGTCAACTTTTGATCTCATGGGGTCACTAAGTGGTGTCCCTTCAGGGCGTGATCATTTACCGTAGTTCAGTGCCACAGGCAATCAGCACACTACTGGCTAAACTTTAAGGGGGTTTTAGATCTGTTGTCTGTGGGTAATTGTCTTTTTCCCCCATGAGGGTGAATAGACGATATAACTAAAAATTTCTAAAAACAGGGTGCTGTTGCAGATAGGAGCATGAGAATTACAGGTGTGCACACTGCACGGAGTAGACATGTTCAAAAACCATTCTCAGTGACAGGCTATTCCCGGTTTTGTGTCCCTTGAAATTGAATGCAAAGTCAGTGTCACTAAATATGCTTCTTTGTTACAAGGGACACTGTTTCCATTTGTCTTGAAAATATCACTGGGTTGTCTTTATGTAGACATTCTTTGAAATACAAATATTGTTTCACCTGATACGACATAGGGTATACATCTATTTCCTTAAAACAAAATGACAGATTTTACTGGACTATATAAAATGCTTTCTGGATACACAACAATGAAAACTTTTTTTTTTTTTTTAAATGAACAGCCATCAAAAGGTATGCATAAATACTTGAAAGCATTTAATGGTCTTTAACACAGTCAACTCCCCCAGCCTTGAAACACACTGTTCGATTCTTTTTTGCTAGTGGCAAAAGAAGCAGTCGAGCACAACACTGAAAAATTGGTAGCATTTCCTGGCCAGTAAGCACAGAGCTGGGGAGCTAAATATTTTGTGGCTTTGATTGTTGTTCTCATGCTGTTTGTGTCGGTCTCTCCTTTTGCCTGCTCAGGGTTGATTGTTGTGACCTTGGCTGTCTGCTGGATGCCTAACCAGGTGCGGAGGATTATGGCCGCAGCCAAACCCAAGCACGACTGGACAAAGTCCTACTTCCGGGCGTACATGATCCTCCTCCCCTTCTCCGACACCTTCTTCTACCTGAGCTCGGTCATCAACCCGCTCCTGTACAACGTGTCCTCGCAGCAGTTTCGCAGGGTGTTCGGGCAGGTGCTCCGCTGCCGCCTGACACTGCCGCACGCCAACCACAGCAAACACCTGCGTGCCCGCGTCACCTCTGCTGCGGACAGCGCTCGCTCGGCGCGCCGCCCCCTCATCTTCACCGCTTCCCGGTGCAGTTCCTCTGCAAGAACTAACAAGGTTTACTTGAGCACTTTCCAGAACGGGGCCGAGCCAGACTCCAAGCCCCAGCAATTGAGTCTTGAGGCAGCAGAACCCAACGTGCAGATGAAACCACCCAACTCCGCCGCAGGGAATGGTTTTCAGGAACATGAAGTGTGAATGTCAACTATGGAAGCCTTGAGGACTAACCGGCGCCCCCAATGAAAGCAACATGATCCTGACACACGCAGTGACAAAATAAACCATGCCCCTATGAGGGACAGGAGTGGAAGCGAGGGGTCTTGGAAAAAATGGATGCCTCCCTAAGTGTCTTCCAGGGACTGATTCTGCCAGCCCGGCCTTGCCTCTGGTAATAGGGGACAGACTTGGACTCCCCTCTTCCCTTCAAGTACACACTGAAAAGTCAGACTGAATTTATTCAGAGCTTACAAAAACTGTTTTACACAGAGCTCTTTGATTTGCAAAGGAACTGAAAGAAAGAGAATACGCTCCCTCCCAACCCACAAAAAAACGACACCCAGGAGAAGCTTGGGGAGCAGGGGGAGCGAGGGCCTGAAGGACAATGCAGGAGGGATGAGCATCTCCAACTTCAGCAGTGAGCCAAGAGGAGGGCAAGTTTCAGGAGCAGGATGGTGGTGGGGAGCCCCGGCCGCAGGGTCAAGGCAGAACTGCTCCGTTTCTTGGGCCGGGGCCCGTTGCAAAGTGGGGTGTTGCAGCAGCTGATGCACACTGAGTTCAGTTTCCCAGGGGAGCAGAAGGATTGGTACCCAGCGGAGGCGATGAGGCAGGCTGCTGAGGAGGCACAAGATTTGCGGTACATGATCCCTGCAATACAACCCAAGAAGTGGGGTTAACTGGAGTGGGCCAAGATTCAGCTCCTCCTCATTCCTCCCACAGCCCAGCTACTTGGTGGGACCAGCAAGGTACTTTTGGTTGTTTCACTGAGCACACCACCCCCCCCCCCCACCACCAAAATATAAGTGATGATGGCTTCTTCACCATACAGCTCCAGTAACTTTTGACAAATTGTTCCAAAAGCTATTAGATATTGGTATCAGCAATGAGCTATTAAAATCAAAGTTCACTTAAAAAAATTCACACACAACTTATATTTGCCTTTTGTTGTTGTAACTATCTCATGCCATGGAGAATGAGATGTTTATTATTTTATAAGTGATACAGAGAAAGCTGTCATCTATGTGTTAAATCCTAGAGTTCCCTGAACTAATTCCCATGAGATCCCTACTGAAGGGGCCCTTATTTTTCTGAGGTTTCAAGGTCCACTAGAGTCACGGGGTCCACTAGAGATACTGGTTACAGGAAATAAGCTTTGCCCTCAGAATATATGGCCACCTGCCTAGTTAGCATCCACAGCCACCATTTAGTAAGGTACTGTGAAGGCACATAAAGGAGCACATAGGACACATGGGAATTGCAGCATAGTCACCAGTTAGGTTATCTTGACTAATCATTTAAGTTATTAAAGCTGGAACCTTAATTCAAATAATACTAACTTCATTTAAAGGCTTTCCTGTGTTCCAGACACACTACAGAGGGCTATGGTGTTCTAGTTGATTTATCACTACAGTAAGCCTACAAGGGAGATCCCCATTTCACAGACGGGAAGCATAAGGGCAAGAGAAGTTTACAAATTTGCCCGAGGTCACACTACTAGAAAATGGAGAAGTTGGGATTTGAACCTAGAATTCTGACTCCATTCTATCCATATCCTTACTAGTATACATACCAAAGTAGCCAGCCAAGAAACCACAAAAAATGTTTTTTGGGGGGGAGGGTGGGGTGGGGAGGGGGAGATAAATAATATGTCTTACAAAACTGGGCTTGGAAGTGAATGGCTTTAGCTTCTGAACTTCCCCGCACACCTGAGGGCTCCAGCATATTCGACCAGTAGCCGGGGTCCTTATTCTCTGACTCCCTGCAAGGATGTGTGTTTGCAGGCAAGGCTTTGGTTTGTGCCTCCTTCATCTGCCTTATGAATTGTTGCTTTGGGTTATGGAGAAATGGCAAAAAACTGAGCTACTTCAGACTTCCAAGTGGGAGGTTAAAGAAATACTTTGGAACATACAATTTTAAGTCATTTTTGTTCTAGAACTGCACATTTGAAAGGATGGATTTTCTAACACTGATCGAAAATCCTGGACAGTAGCTGCTCTGGTAAGATTTATCAGGTAAGATAAAGTCCACACAGAGGGTGTGTGTGGGAGAGGTGCTGTATGATTTCCAAGAAACCTGCTATGGGGCTTTGCCCATTTATGGATTTCCCAAAGTTTCTACATTTTCTATCCATTGCCCATTTTAGGAAATTTTACTGTCATTTGCTAGTTCAACTTCAATAAACTTTCTTCAAGTGAATTGTAAAAGTTAAAAAGAAATAATATATTTTTCACTGTAAAAAAAAAAAAAAAAGCCCAGGGAGATCAGGTGGAAATGCCCCCTGACCAGATAGTTGCTCCTCAAAGGTAACCACTCTTGCCAGTTTGGAAGGCCTCCTTCTGGGCCTGTTTCTATATTTTATA